>NC_081527.1:4844572-5147072 GCF_030273125.1 Centropristis striata | reverse complement strand
CTGCAATTTTTTTCTCGTAGATTTGCCACAATTTATTTATTTATTTATTGTAGAATTTATATAGATGATTGAAATAATAATTACAGAGCCAAAGAAATATTTTTTTTCAATAAACCTTGTACAACCAGAAGCCCTTACTTTTTATGTAAAACCTTGATTACAAACTCCGTTACATATGGGGAAATATATATTCCTCATATATAACGTTTTGGGAAAAATATATATTGGGAAAAATATATTATATACAAATTTTGTATATATATTTCTTTGTAGAATTTATATAGATGATGGAAAATAATAATTACAGGGCCAAAAAATCTTTTTTTTTTTCAGTGTAGTAGTTATCTTGTTGCTGTGAAAACTTGTACTTCTTGCTCTTTCAGTCTTTCCGTCTCATTAGAATACTTTGAATTTAATTCCCTCAAGCAAAGTCTGCAGCATAGCAACTATATCAATAAAAAGTGGGCCACTGAGTCCCTCTCAGCTCCAGGGCTGCTGCTGCTGCTGCTGCTGCTGCTGCTGACCAGCAATGAAATGGGCAAAGAGCAGAAAATTTCCCCCGGGGCATCCGTAGTATCAGTATCTGAAGTAGGTTCACATTTAAAAGGAGTGTGTTGCTCTCTCCTGGTAGATGGAGTGTGTTCGGATGATCGCCAGCCCTCGCTACAGTGAGAAGCGAGTGGGATATCTTGGAGCCATGATGCTGCTGGACGAGAAGCAGGACGCCAGTTTGCTCATCACCAACTCCATCAAGAAGTAAGAACAGAACAGCTACTGGGGCCTGAAATGTGTCAGAGCTCTTCATTTTAATGCATTCATGGTGAAATCCACCAATTTTTACACATCAAAGTCTTTGGGGAGTACTACTGCATATGTACATACAGGGTTGGTACGGGGGCTTGAAATCCTTGAAAATGCTTTAATTTTAATGTTGAATTTCAAGTGTTTGGATTTTGGATTAAGTGCTTGAAATTCTTACTGTATTTCTCTTGCAATATGACTATAGATAACTGTATTTTCAATGGAAATATATATATAAACTGAATAGCCTATAGCCTGTAATCTGAAATGAAGACCTCTCCGCCTGCGTCTTCTTGTTTCTGAGATGTTTCTTGTTGCTCTCCCCTGTATCTTCTTACTGAAGGAGTTTTTCTAGTTCCTAGTGGATGTGAGGGCTCCTGAACTATTTCTGGTCTTTCCTCCTAGTTTGGCTCGTGTTTAGTTCCACCAGCTGCCGGTTGATGATGATTTTTGTGAGCTTCCTTTTGCTCCTAGCCCCTAGATTCTCATACCAGTATGTTTTATGAGATTAACAAACTAGTTTTAGTTGTTAAAAGTGTAATACCATTGCTGGTGGTATGGTTAAGTGAAATGACCCCTTTTAGTATTGAAGTACTCATCTAAAACATGACATTTACAACCATTAAAGGTACTGGAAAAGCTTGAAAATGGACCTTGAAAGTCCTTGAAAAGTGCTTGAATTTGACCACTGAAAAAGTGTACCAACCCTGTAAATATTATGTTTAGTGTTGGTTGGGGCTGAACACTGCAAGTCTGAAAATAAATTAATCTGTGTTTTGACCAGTGGTGGAAAGTAACTTAGTACATTTAGTCAAGTACTGCACTTAAGTACAATTTTGAGGTATGCATACTTTACTTGAGTATTTCCATTTTACGTGAATTTATACTTCTACTCCACCACATTTTTAGACAAATATTGTACTTTTTACTCTACTATGTTTATCTGACAGCTTTAGTTACTTAACAGGTCGAGATTTAAAATAAAAACATGATCGATTTGGCTGATGGCTTATGGAAACAAATGACATCATATGGAGTCCAGAAAAAACGACTGTGTCCATTTTATATATATCGAACGATAAGTGGATATAGTAATTATCGTGACAGGCCTTATGTAACCACATAATACAGTTTCAGTTAGTTATCGTTTTTTAAAAAACTCTAGTTTTTCTTTTTATTTCAATTAATGAAAATGTTTTTTCAATTTTAGTTTTCTTTATTTTGTTGGTTTTTCGTTTACTATAATATTCTTGGTGTAGAGCGCCATGATCGTATGTTAGACAATAGTTAATTGTCATAATTGGCGATAGTACACATTAACTTGAACAGATTATTAGCAGCAAAGCATCAGAAAAGAGAATAAGAGCTCGTCAGATACAGAAATGAGATTCTTGTATGATTTGCTCCATGTTTTCGCCCTCAGATCTACACTGACAGATGTTTTTTTCTTTTTCTTGTAGTGACCTGTCCCACAGTAACCAGTATGTCCAGTCTCTGGCTCTGTGCACGCTGGCCTGTATGGGCTCAGCAGAGATGTGCAGAGATCTGGCTCCAGAGATCGACAGGCTCCTCCGAGCCTCCAACTCCTACATAAAGAAGAAGGTGAGGACCTCCACATGTTTCTTTCTCCTTCCAGCATCACTTTATATTACCACCACTGTGATTACTATGTAAAAGTCATTCTGTAGTAGAGGATGACATTTGTCTGGGATTCCCGCGGGATGGGAGTCAAAGTTTTATTAATCCTGTGATTGAGACAGGACGGGAATAAAAATCAACGGGAGCGGGATCGCCATTAATAGATGATAGATGATTTTCCGCCGTGTTAAACAACCAAAAGGACAGTTAAGTTTCTGGACAGTGTTTTCTTGCAAATGGGCAAATATTCACACATGCTGAAGAGGGTTGTGTTTTTGTTTATTTGCATAATCTTAAATAGGTTGAAAATCTGCCTGTTCTGCTGTTGTCATCCTATATTCCCTCAACAACAAGAAAGGTTACTTTAAAGTTTAAACCTATATGCACTTTTTATTTGTTCACACCAAACTGTAAGGTATTGTGAAATGTGAAATGTGAAGGCAATGCCTTTTATATGCACCAATCTTAAGTTTCTGGAGAGACTGATATGTCAGTATTGTTTTTCTTCATTATTGTATAATCTTAAAAACTTTGAGGTATGTACATTTTTGAAGACATGCCTTTTACATATTTTGCCTTTTTTATATGCAAGTTGATTGAGGACCTTGACTTGCATAGTGCAATAAACATACTCGACTTAAATGTTGCTTTAAAGGAAACCAAATAAAAATGCAACATTTTTGCAACAACAAAAGCAACTTCTTTTTTTTAAAACTTTCTTTTTATTGATTTTTCAGTGAAAAAACAAAACACAAACATATAATTATACACACAGAACAGGCACATCAGACAGGGTCATCCATAGCAAAATACACAATGGCAGGTTTTGTTCTAAACAAAGGGCTGGCAGAACTCAGGCTGATGAATCGGGTCTAGAGGCTTTAAGGTACCCACAGTTCTGTAGTCTCTCTCGGTCCAGTGACACAAAATACCTTCTTCTGTGCTGTCCACAAGGTCACCGGTCCAAAAATTAAATAAAAAAGAACCCCATAACAAGCGGAAATGGAATATATACATATACATATTTATACTAGGGGAGAAACGCTCCTGACCCAGGGGAAAAATACAATAATATAAAATAAAAAGATTTTCCCACACAGGATATGCAATCACCTCTCATATATGTAGTCCCTCCATTTCTTCCAGTATTGGTCACCTTTTCTTTCAAAAGCAACTTTAATGAAATGTTGTAACCACTTTTTATTACTTATTGGCCTCATTGTGGCAAGTTTATAATAGTTACATAGATTAACAAACATCCACCTGCTGAGTGTGTCATTGATATATGTGATGATTGTTCCTCCAGGCTGCTCTGTGTGCTGTTCACATCGTGAGAAAAGTCCACGAGCTCGGGGAGCTTTTTGCCCCCGCGGCCCGTTCCCTCCTGTCTGAGAAGAACCACGGTCAGTGAATCTAACAGACTCATCATATCTCTGAACTTGTTTTACAAGTTCTCCTTCCAGCTGATCTCTACGTTCCTCTGTTTGTCTCCAGGTGTGTTACACGGTGCCGTGGTGCTCATCATCGAGCTGTGTGAGAGGAACCCAGAAACACTGGAGCGCTTCAGAAAGGTACGATGACGTACTCTTTCTACACCAGTAGTCCACCAACCACCAGGGGGCGGGGCCGTTTTTCTTCCCTGTAAAAATCCTGGTTGCTGATTGGATAGAACGCCAAGCAGGATGTGACGTAGTACTCGACGCCACAACCATAGATATATATATAAACACTAGATGGCTCACTCACGCTGTTAGCCAATGAAGACTGACATCCTCGCATGGCGGCCATCTTGCCACAGGCAGATCACCCACTCATAACATTATAGTCTAAGGTGCATGTAGCATTTAAATAACCATAGATTGCTTAATTCTAAACCGATTTTCAAACGGTACTCAAGAATAATTTATATAAAAAATTATTAAAATTATTCCTAATTATGCAGGAACATAACTACAACTCTGAGGTTTATAACAAACCAAACCGTTTGAAAATCGGTTTAGAATTAAGCAATCTATGGTTATTTAAATGCTACATGCACCTTAGACTATAATGTTATGAGTGGGTGAGCTGCCTGTGGTAAGATGGCCGCCGTATACGGACGCTGGTGACTCCGCCTCGAGCCATCTAGCCATCTAGCCTTTCTTTTATATATCTATGGCCACAACAACATGCGCCATTTGTAAAAGCCGGCGAAGCACTGTTGCTTACTTTTAGCGACTTTTCAGACCCCCTTAGTGACTATTTTTCAAAAAAGCGACTGGAGACAAATCCAGCAACTTTTTCTGGTGTTATTGGAGACTTTTGGAGACTCGATCTTACTCTTCTTAACGAGCTGCTGGGCCGACGGCTCGTTAAGAAGAGTAAGAACGAGTCGAATCGGCACAGTCCTCCTGCAGCAGTCTCTCCCAGCTGCAGAGCCGGAGGGGATGTTAACCCCTTAGCATCCAGTCTACAAATGTGACGTAGTACCCGACGCCACAACAACACACGCCATTCGTAAAAGCTGGAGAAGCAGTGTTGCTAACTAAGCGACTTTGTTGCTATATTTAGCGACTCTACAGACTTGGTGACTATATTGCAAAAAAGCGACTGGCGACAAATCCAGCGACTTTTTCTGGTGTTATTGGAGACTTTTGGAGACTCGTTCTTACTCTTCTTAACGCTTTAAGAAGAGTAAGAACGAGTTAAAGCGGCACAGTCCTCCTGCAGCAGTCTCTCCCAGCTGCAGAGCCGGAGGGGATGTTAACCCCTTAGCGTCTAGTCTGCAAATTGCCAATAGGCTAACAGTTAGCTCTGTAGCAGTTAGCGATCTCTGTTTGTTTACAAAAAGCACCGGACACTAAAAACTGTTGCTATTGTTTGTTAAAAATGAGTGCAATAAAAATACAGATGTTTTCCCTAACGTGATGAATAATCCTGATTAATAATCGTGATTACAATATTGATCAAAATAATGGTGATTATCAATTTGGCCATAATGGTGCAGCCCTAGAACTGTGTGTTGCTTTGTGTTAATGTTGTGTGTGTGTGTGTGTTCCAGACGGTGCCAGATCTGGTCCAGATCATGAAAGGTCTGGTCCTTTCGGGTTATTCTCCGGAGCATGACGTGGCAGGAATCAGCGATCCCTTCCTACAGGTTAGGATCATATTACAGGATCAGATATCTCTGTTTAGTTCTCTTCATCAGGATGAATGGATGCTGGAAGTCTGCGCTGCAGTACATTGTCATTAAAGCAATAACAGTTAAATAAAATGATAATAATAATAGTACTAGAGCAGCAAAACACACTTTAGCTTCCTGAAAAAATCAGCTTGTGTAGTCTTAATATTCTATGTAGTCTCCTTGTCTTAAGGGTAAAAAATGACCAACCATGACTAACTTATCTCCTAAAATAAAGCAGAATTATTGCATTTAAAACCCAAAATCTACAGTCATGGAAAAAATTATTAGACCACCCTTTGTTTTCTTCAATTTCTTGTTCATTTTAATGCCTGGTACAACTAAAGGTACATTTGTTTGGACAAATATAATGATAACAACAAAAATAGCTTATAAGAGTTTAATTTAAGAGCTGATATCTAGACATTTAACATGGTTTTATTGATAATTACCAACAAAACAAACACAAAATGATCTCTATTTATGTTGAAATTTGATGACTTTACCTACATTTTTCTATCCTATTTATTGTTATTGTTAGTAAAAAAACTGAAGGGAAAAAATTACTTTAACTCATTTGGCATTATAGTTATATAGATTAGCGACGAAATACTAACAACAACAATAAATAGGATAGAAAAATGTAGGTAAAGTCATCAAATTTTGACATAAATAAAGATCATTTTGTGTTTGTTTTGTTGGGACACATTGTGGCGGGGTCATTTTGACCTTTAAGACAACACAAGTGTTAAGTGTATGGTATGTTTCGAATATTTTCATTTTCACTATCTTGACGTCAGACAGCCCTGTTTGCGTTTAAAAACAGGAAGTGAAGATAATCTCGACTCTCTTCAGAGTCAACAGACTGAACAGTAACTCTATCTATCAGGATACAGGAGATGCTGCTCTGCTGCTTCCTCTGTTTGTTAGTTAGTTTATATTATTGTTTACTTTCGTGTTTTAAAGCTTTCACAATAAAACACATGGACCAACCAGCTGAGGCCAAGGTTATAATTGTTCTGGATTTTTCATTAGTTTTTAATTTCATTGTGAATATTTGTTTTCAAATTCATGAGTTTTTAGAGTTTGCTAGTTTAAATTTGTTTTTTGTTTTTTTAATGCTTAGTTTTAGTTTAGTTTTTATTAGTTTTAGTTTTTTTATAATGGGGTATTTGTTGGGTACCAGATTCAATAAGGTCACAATAAATGTTTCCTTTATTTCCTTTGTCTGATCCATCTCAGCCCCAATAAGTTTATTAAGTCATAAAACCAGATAGATGAAATAGATTTCATATCAACCAAAAAGGTTCATGTAAAAAAGAGCTAATGGAAAAATGGCAAAGAGCCAGGGAGACGAGAATGTTGAATATCTCAAAAAGAAAAAGAGAGGTTACCAGTTCAGCTTCATAGAAGCAATGGACAAAAGAGACAAATGAGGTTCAATCTAAAAATAAATCAGGTTACAAATATCTTCCCATAATTTAGTTGAGAAGGGCAAGACCAAAATAAATGAGAAACATCTTCAGGGTGTCCTTCACAGAAGGAGCAGTTTAATTCCATGCTGACTATGGATTAGTATCCCTTCAAATGGCTTCAGACGGCTTATTAATTGTTACTTACTTTCCGTGTCTTTCTTTCTCACTCACACAAAGATTAATCATCTCCTCCTTCCTCCTGTTTTCTGCTGATTCTGTGCACCAAAATAACTGCTCCATCTGTTCCTCTCTCCTCAGGTACGCATCCTGAGGCTGCTGAGGATCCTCGGACGCAACAACGAAGGAGCCAGTGACGCCATGAACGACCTGCTGGCTCAGGTACACATGATGAAGAACCGCTACAGGAAAATGTTCTTATTATATTTAAATTACTCTAAATTATCTACCAGAGTCACTGCTCATGCAGACTGTCTAGTCATAGACACTGCTTCACTGCTTCTTTAACACACTTTTGTGAAACTAAACATTAGTTTGTTTCTTTCTCGGTGCACTGAATTGTAATTAACAACTCTCATGTCACTGACTCGAGAGTTTTTGTTTCTTCTTCACATCTGTAGATGTTGATGTGTCAGCTGTTAGAGAACAGGAAAACATGTTGCTGATGTCACAGAAGTGTCTTTGTGTCCCGCTTGATCTTTATTTCAAACTGTCATTGTGTCATTTTGTGTCTTTTTTTGGTCATTGTGTGTCTTTTTTGGTCATTTTGTGTCTTTTTTTTGGTCATTTTGTGTCTTTTTTGGTCATTTTGTGTCTTTTTAAAGTCATTTTGTGTCTTTTTTTAGTCAATTTGTGTCTTTTTTTGGTCATTTTGTGTCTTTTTTTAGTCATTTTGTGTCTTTTTCTGTTAATTTTGTGTCTTTTTTTTTGTAATTTTGTGTCTTTTTTTGGTAATTTTGTGTCTTTTTTGGTAATTTTGTGTCTTTTTTAAGTCATTTTGTGTCTTTTTTTAGTCAATTTGTGTCTTTTTTAGTCATTTTGTGTGTTGTTTTTTTTGTCATTTTGTGTCTTTTTTTAGTCATTTTGTGTTTTTTTTTAGTCATTTTGTGTCCTTTTTTGTAATTTTGTGTCTTTTTTGTCTTTTTCTCTCACTCTTTTTTTCTCACAAATGATGAATAACCTGTACAGGAAAATGTTTTTATTATTCTAAATTATTCTAAATGATCTACCAGTTTCTGTCAGAGTCACTGCTCATGCAGACTATGTAGTCATAGACACTGCTTCTTTTAACACACTTTTCTTTAACTAAGTTTTTGGACTTTTTGTTTCTTCTTCACATCTGTAGATGTTGATGTGTCAGCTGTCAGAGAGCAGGAAAACATGTTGCTGATGTCATAGAAGTGTCTTTGTGTCCCGTTTGATCTCTATTTCAAACTGTCAGTGTAGATTTTATCAAAGAAAAACATCAGAATCAGATACAGGCTGTTCAAAGTACTGAGAAAAGAAGTTGAACAAAAAAGTTAAACAAAAGTAACCCAATTTAAGGTCAAATAAACAGGATATCCACAGGGTCTTAAAAAGTCTCAAAACATCTAAAATCCAATCATTTCAATTTAAGGCCTAAAATGTCTAAAATTCTCTTAAAATCTCATAAAATGGCTTAAATACGATTTTGAAAGGTCTTAAAAATGTTTCAACTGTACTTTTATTTGAAACAAATGCGTAAACTTCAGCCTCAGCCTGTGTCTTTTTTAGTCATTTTGTGTCTTTTTCTAGTCATTTTGTGTATTTTTGTGTCTTTTTTTAGTCATTTTGTGTCTTTTTGTGTCTTTTTTTGGTCATTTTGTGTCTTTTTTTGTGATGATTTCAAAGTTCTGGAAAACTCCCATGTTGCATTGCAACACTCCCACATGTATTCTGATGCATTTCATTGGCCAAGAGACCAAAAATAGGTGAAAAAACTACAAATACTACAAAACAACATATCCACTTTCCCGGCTTTAATGGTAGAATAACACAACAGCACCCCAACAGGTTTTAATGGTAGAAATGCGGTAATGCTTTCCCGCCTTAAATGGGTTAAAACAACTGATAGAAGAGAAACAAAAACAGTTAACATAGTATGAGTAATGTCCTGATGTGTGTTTGTTTGTTTGTTTGTTTGTGTCTCCAGGTGGCGACCAACACTGACAGCACAAAGACGGTGGGCAACGCGGTGCTGTACGAGACCGTCCTCACCGTGCTGCACATCAAGTCAGAGAGCGGCCTCAGGGTGAGAACCAGCACCGCTCCTCACTGTTCAACCTCATCAATACATGGAGGATCATGTTCCATAACTAATGAACACGTTTCCCCTCGTGGTTCCCACAGGTTCTGGCTGTCAACATCCTGGGAAGGTTTCTCCTCAACAACGACAGGAATATACGGTTAGTGCTGCTCTCCCTCCTCCATAATGTGTCTTTTTGTGTCTTTTTTTAGTCATTTCATGTCTTTTTTGGTCATTTTGTGTCTTTTTTAGTCATTTTGTGTCTTTTTTTAGTCATTTGGTGTCTTTTTTTAGTCATTTTGTGTCTTTTTGTGTCTTTTTCTAGTCATTTGGTGTCTTTTTTGAGTCTTTTTGTGTCTTTTTTTGTCATTTTGTGTCTTTTTTGGTAATTTTGTGTATTTTTTTTAGTCATTTTGTGTATTTTTTTTTAGTAATCTGGTGTCTTTTTGGGTCTTTTTTTAGTAATTTTGTCTTTTTTTTTTGGTCATTTTGTGTCCATTTAGTCATTTTGTGTCTTTTTTGGTCCTTTTGTGTCTTTTTTTAGTCATTTTTTGTCATTTTTTTTGTAATTTTTTGTCTTTTTTTAGTCATTTTTTAGTCATTTTTTTGTCTTTTTTTGTCTTTTTTTGTCTTTTTTTAGTCATTTTTTGTCTTTTTTTAGTCATTTTGTATATTCTACACTCTGTATCTAGCTGACTGCAGTGTAAACCTCACAACGATTCATCATAACGCAGTATGAATCCGGAAAAATGTTTCTTTCCTGAACAACGACAGGAATATACAGTTCGTGCTGCTCTCCCTCCTCCTCGGGTTATTTTTTCCATTCAACAAGGCCGACGGCGAAACTCTCTGCAGCCAGAGAGAGAAACGTCCCAGCAGGCTGTTATCAGTCTGGGCTCACTAATCACTGTTTCCCTGGAGCCGTCCCTCTCCAGCCACACCAGAAGGTCACTGTCTGTCTCTTAATGCTGATCTCTCAATTTTTATGCCGTGTCATTTTTCATCAGGCAGTGTGGAAACCTGGTGCAGGTTCCTTTGGGGTTTTTGTTATGCTGCTATTTTTTTTTTTGTGGTTTGTCTCCATAGGGGTTGTGTGGCAAGGCAGGACTGTCACTTTATGTCTTTTTTTGGTCACTTTGTGTCTTTTTTTTAGTCATTTTGTATCTTTTTGTGTCTTTTTTAGTCATTTTGTGTCTTTTTTTTGTCATTTTGTATCTTTTTGTGTCTTTTTTAGTCATTTTGTGTCTTTTTTTTAGTCATTTTGTGTCTTTTTTGGTCATTTTGTGTCTTTTTGTGTCCTTTGTGGGTCATTTTTTGTCATTTTGTGTCTTTTTTTGGTCATTTTGTGTCTTTTTTTGTCATTTTGTGTCTTTTTAGTAATTTTGTGTCTTTTTTATAGTAATTTTGTGTCTTTTTTTGGTCATTTTGTTTCTTATTGTGTCTTTTTTGGTCAATTTGTGTCTTTTTTTAGTCATTTTGTGTCTTTTTGTGTCTTTTTTTTGGTCATTTTGTGTCTTTTTTTAGTCATTTTGTGTCTTGTTTTAGTCATTTTGTGTGTTATTGTGTCTTTTTTGGTCATTTTGTGTCTTTTTTTAGTCATTTTGTGTCTTTTTTGGTCATTTTGTGTCTTTTTTTTAGTCATTTCATGTCTTTTTGTGTCTTTTTTTGGTCATTTTGTGTCCTTTTTTTAGTCATTTTGTGTCATTTCAAAGTTCTGGAAAAGTCCCATGTTGCATTGCGACACTCCCACATGTATTCTGATGCATTTCATTGGCCAAGAGACCGAAAATAGGTGGAAAAAACTACAAATACTACAAAACGACGTATCCTCTTTCCCAGCTTTAATGGTAGAATAACGCAACAGGTGCAGGTTCCTTCGGGGGTTTTTGTTATGCTGGTATTTTTTTTAGTGGTTGTCTCCATAGGGGTTGTGTGGCGAGGCAGGCCTGTCTGGTTTTACCTGCAGGGCCCCTGAATCTCTCTGTGGCTGTCTGACAGTAATAGGACTGGTTTATTCCTGCGAGTCCTGCCGGGATAGATAACATCTCTCCTGTGCATACATAAATACTTGAACAGTCCATGAGACATTTCAAGTGGAAACATGAATAATTTAACAAGCCAAGTTGAGGAAGTTGAATTTATACAGTGCTGTCAGTTAGTCTTAATTGTGTAAGCTAATGGGTTAGAAATGATGTTTAACCCTCTGGGCTCTGAAATACCACATAATATTTGGTATTTAGTATTTTCTTCAGCATGATCTGACAGGTATTTCTTTCACTTTAACCCACTTTACTAACCCGTTGGAGTTTGGGGCTATTTTGATGGGTTTTGACTATTTTTCATTCTGTCTGTGTAAATGACTTAAAAATTGTTGGTATCATTTTTTTTCAACACAACCTCACCTGATTATTATTTTGTCATTTTGACTTACTGGATTAACATTGAACACAAAAAACACACACAAAAAATACAAAAACCACACACAAAAAACCCCCATAAAAACACAAAAAATACACAAAAACTGCGGAAAAAAAACACACAAACATCACATAAAAACAAATAAAAACACACAAAAATCACATAAAAAAACACAAAAATCACACAAAAAATATTAAGCACAAAAGTCATTTTGTGTCTTTTTAGTAATTTTGTGTCTTTTTTTTGTCATTTTGTGTCTTTTTAGTCATTTTGTTTCTTTTTTTCGTAATTTGATGTCTTTTGTGTATTTTTTGGTCATTTTGTGTCTTTTTTTGTAATTTTGTGTCTCTTTAGTTATTTTGTGTCTTTTTTTCGTAATTTGATGTCTTTTGTGTATTTTTTTAGTCATTTTGTGTCTTTTTAGTCATTTTGTGTCCTTTTTTTTAAATTTGATGTCTTTTGTGTCTTTTTTTTAGTCATTTGGTGTCTTTTGTGTCCTTTTTTAGTCATTTTGTGTCTTTTTAGTCATTTTGTGTCTTTTTTTAGTCATTTTGTATATTCTACACTCTGTATCTAACTGACTGCAGTGTAAACCTCACAGAGATTCATCATAGCGCAGTATGAATCTGGAAACCTGACATGTTTATTTCGGGCTGCTCTGTATGCGTGCAGGTACATCGCCATGACATCTCTTCAGAAGATTGTGGGGACGGACCACAATGCAGTGCAGCGCCACCGGGGGACCATCGTGGACTGCCTGAAGGACCAGGACGCTTCTGTCAAGCGGTAACTTTCACCTCTCCACTTCCTGTCACACACAGCTGTTAGTCCACAGATGTTCAGTGAACTCCACACCGTCACGTTTCTCACTGTCTCCTCGTCATGTGAGAGAGCAGATATGTTATGGGAATGCTCAGGTTATTAATAGTGTCTTGAGTTTCTGCTAGAATATGATTCATATGCTTTAAAGAGATATTAACCCTTGTGTTGTCTCAACTTCCTGTATCCACCTTCACTAAACCAAGGTTATATTATTATTATTATAACGAAATAACGAAAACTAGAATTGAAAACACATTTTTGTGAACTGAAATAAAAATAAAAATGAGAGTTTCTTAAAAAACAATAGCTAACTGAAACTGAAAAGTTGTCCCTCTTCCAGTGCAGAAAAACTGGATTTAACAAGTGGAGTCCAATTGTTTTTATTTTTTATTATTTTTAATGCTAGAGGTACTGCATAGGTGTAAACATAATTTTTTAGCAAGCGTGCATGGTTTTTATGGGGTTTTTTTTTGTCAAAAATAACCCCTTAGGCAAGATTTGTACCTTGTTGATGAACAGCTTTCATAGAAATTCACATTCCCAGTATTTATATTGCACCTAAACCTGCTTTATGATCATAAAAGTCAGCAGGGTGGATTTTACTGACTATGGAGTGTCTCTTTTTGCTCCCTAAGCTCGGATATAAACTTATTAATCATGAACATCTAAACTTAACTGCACCATTTCAACTGCGTCTGCTGATTTGAGCCCACAGTGACGTCAGTCTGTGCATCCACACAGAATGAACTGGAGTTTAATTAAGATTTTAAACTTGGTGAATTGAAAGAGAAAAGGCACCAGACTCTCAGTCTTAAAAGGTTGGCATGTACGTTAGAGCAGCTATTCTCAACCTTGGGGTCGGGACCCCAATTGGGGTCGCGAGATGATTTCTGGGGGTCGCCAAATCATTTTGGAAGTCAGCTCTGTCTCCACTGTGTTAAAGTGTTCATGTGTTTTAGTCTTTTTGGTCACTTAATGTCCTTTTTTGGTCATTGTGGTTTTTTTGGTCATTTTGTGTCTTTTTTGGTCATTTTGTTTATTTTTTTTGACATTTTGTGTCTTTTTTGGTCATTTTGTGTCTTTTTTGGTCAATTTGTGTCTTTTTTTGGTCAATTTGTGTCTTTTTTGGTCAATTTGTGTCTTTTTTGGTTAATTTGTGTCTTTTCCTTGGTCATTTTGTTTCTTTTTTGGTCATTTTGTGTCTTTTTTGCTCAATTTGTGTCTTTTTTGATCATTTTGTGGTCCATTTGTGTCTTTTTTGGTCATTTTGTTTCCTTTATTTGGTCATTTTGTTTCTTTTTTGGATGATCTGAACTGTGCGTGTGAGATTGTGTTCAGTGAGTGGGGGTCACGGACAACATGCATGTTAAATTGGAGGTCACGACTCAAAAAGGTTGAGAACTACTGCGTTAGAGGTGGGGGAAAAAAATTGATACAGGAAAGTATCGTGATATTTTGCTTGGCAATATTATATCGATTCATGGAGGCCAAGTATCGATATTTAGTGTTCCGAAGATCTGCTGACCGGCTGGCAGTATTTTCGCTTGTTGTTTTTTTTCCCGGAGGCCGTAATGGGCTCACTTTTAGGAATACTGGTGCAGTGGCCGCAGGAAGTATGTATTTGTCTGCAACTCCATAAAACACTTACTTTTCATAAGGTACCACACCATCCAGCACATACACATTAAACATTGATATTCACTGGAAACTATTAGAATATTATTGGAAAATGGAGCCTTGTAGCCACTTTAAAACTCCTAAAGATAGGTAGGCTAAATAGACTTCAGATGAGATGAGTCAGCGTGTAAATCCAGAGTGAATTGTGTTACTGACCAGGTGTAGGCCTATCACACAATGGGGCGGAGCTCCCCTAAAAAGGGGCGGAGCTACAGTCAAAGGCTCTCCCTGAGGTTTCTTCTTCTTTTTCCCCTGCTAAAAGGGTTTTTTAAGGAGTTTTTCCCTGGCCGATGTGAGGGTCTAAGGACAGAGGGAGTCGTACCATGTACAGTCTGTGAAGCCCTTTGAGGCAAATCTGTGATTTGTGATTTTGGGCTATATAAATAAAATTGATTTGATTTGATTTGAAAGGCGTCTGATCAGAAACGGTGCAATGTTGCAACACGTCCTACGTAAATAATATTTAGAAAAATGAATTAAAAAATCTTCAAAATCGAGGATGCACACCTTCGTATCATGAGCAAGACACACACACACACACAGACGCTTCTTGCTTTTATAGAAAGATGCTGGAGATACTTTTGGTATCATATGAAACTAGGAGATCTAAGGAATCTACAGGCTTTGTGTGCGTCAGGATATCGTGTCGGGAAGTTGTTGAAATAACGCTGCAAAGTTCGGCTTTTTTTATGTTTCATTCAAAAAAATTCAGAGCAGTGAAGCTTAAAGTTTTTTAAAGTTTGATAAAATGCTGCAGTTGTTGTTCAGTTGAGTTCAGTTTGACTGGATACTTTGTTGGTCAGTCTGTGGCTTTGACTCTCATTGAACAGCTCTGATATACCACATAATATTTGGTATTTAGTATTTTCTTCAGCATGATCTGACAGGTATTTTTTCACTTTAATCCACTTTACTAACCCGTTGGAGTTTGGGGGCTATTTTGAAGGGTTTTGATTATTTTTCATTCTGCCTGTGTAAATGACTTAAAAATTGTTGGTATCATTTTTTTCAACACAACCTCACTTGATTATTATTTTGTCATTTTGACTTACTGGATTAACATTGAACATTGAACACAAAAAACACACCTAAAAACCCCATAAAAACACAAAAAATACACAAAAATTGCAAAAAAAAACACACAAACATCACATAAAAACACAAAAATCACATAAAAAAACACAAAAATCACACAAAAAATATTAAGCACAAAAGTCAGTAATTTTATGTCTTTTTTTGTAATTTTGTGTCTTTTTTTGGTCATTTTGTGTCTTTTTTTGTAATTTTGTGTCTTTTTAGTCATTTTGTGTCTTTTTTTGTAATTTTGTGTCTTTTTAGTCATTTTGTGTCTTTTTTTCATAATTTTGTGTCTTTTTTTTGTAATTTTGTGTCTTTTTCGTAATTTTGTGTCTTTTTTTCGTAATTTTGTGTCTTTTTTTGTAATTTTATGTCTTTTTTTTGTAATTTTGTGTCTTTTTAGTCATTTTGTGTCTTTTTCGTAATTTGATGTCTTTTGTGTATTTTTTCTCATTGAACAGACTGAGAATTTTCTCTTATTGGACAAAACAATTCTTGATTGAATTTAATTTTGTGGACACAAAATGCAGTTAAGCAGTTAAATCACAATATATTGTATCGCAATACTCACCATATTGCAAAATGCTTAAAATCGCAGTAATCATATGGTATTGTGACTGCTGATTGACACCTCTAATAGAGAATAATCACCATGAACCGTCTCTCCACCCTGCAGCCGTGCGTTGGAGCTCTCCTTGGCGCTGGTGTCGGCCTCCAACATCCGCTCCATGATGAAGGAGCTGCTCCTCTTCCTCTCCTCCTGCCCCCCGGAGCTGCGCTCTCACGCTACCAGCGGCATCTTCAACGCTGCAGAGAGGTGACTGACACACACACACACACACACACACACACACACAGTGTAACTGTGCATGTAGGCACACATACAGTCATGTGCATGTGAACACATTCTGCTGTTTTAAGTGTTTAGGCTGTAACAGAAAGTCTCTGTGTCTCCATGTCTCACTCTGTGTCTGTCTCCACTCTCACAGACACCCTGTCTCTTTCAGTGAATAGTCTGCTCTGTTTCTACTGTACGCACTCTACCTCTTGATGCACTTGGGTTTTGTGGATGGATTTGAATATACAGTCATGGGAAACATTATTAGGCCATTGTTTCCTTCAGTTTGTTGTTCATTTTAAAGCCTGGTGCAACTAAAGGTACATTTGTTTGGGTAAATATAATGATAACAACAAAAATAGCTCATAAGAGTTTAATTTAAGAGCTGATATCTAGACATTTAATATGGTTTTATTGATAATAACTAAAATCATTATCAGGATATAATCTCTTAACCCATTTAAGGCGGGAAAGCATTACCGCATTTCTACCATTAAAACCGGGGGCGCTGTTGTGTTATTCTACCATTAAAGCCGGGAAAGAGGATACGTTGTTTTGTAGTATTTGTAGTTTTTTTTCACCTATTTTCGGTCTCTTGGCCATGTGGGAGTGTCGCAATGCAACATGGGACTTTTCCAGAACTTTGAAATCATCACCAAAAAACCCCACAAAATGACCAAAAAAGACACAAAATTACTAAAAAAAAGACACAAAATGACAAAAAAGACACGAAAAGACACAAAATTACAAAAAAAAGACACAAACTGGCAAAAAAAGGACACAAAATTACCAAAAAAAGACACAAAATGACTAAACGAAGACACAAAATTACCAAAAAAAGACACAAAATTACCCCAAAAAAGGCACAAAATGACTAAAAAAGACACAAATTGACTAAAAAAAGACACAAAAAGACACCAAATGACAAAAAAAAGACACAAAATGACTAAAAAAGACACAAAATGACACAAAAAAAGACACAAAATGACTAAAAAAGATACAAAAAAGACACCAAATGACCAAAAAAAGACACAAAATAACTAAAAAAGACACAAAATGACTAAAAAAAGACACAAAAAGACACCAAATGACTAAAAAAAGACACAAAAGGGCACAAAAAGACACAAAATAACTAAAAAAAGACACAAAATGACCAAAAAAGACAAAAAATGACCCAGTAAAGACACAATATGATCAAGAAAAGACATAAAATGACAAAAAAAAGACACAAAATGAGACAAAATGACTAAAAAAAGACACAAAATGAGAATACATGTGGGAGTGTCGCAATGCAACATGGGACTTTTCCAGAACTTTGAAATCATGGATTTGGATCTGGGAGCTCAGATATAACAGCTATAAGCTCTCAAATACGTTTAGAATTTCATTTCTATCTGCTACAGAGGCTGAAAAATCTATTATTTAGTAGGAAGAGCTGACACTTCTGTTGAATTTACAGAAAAACTTCAGGTTTTAGGGGCTTATTTTAAAATCGCCCATTTTACAGGCATTTTTTACAGCCGTTTTAGGCCCAAATTATCAGCTATTTTTGTTGTTTTCATTATATTCCTCCATACAAATGTACCAGGTTTAGTTGTACCAGGCATTAAATAAACAAGAAAGCGAGGAGAAAACAAGGGTGCTCTAATAGTTTTTCCCATGACTGTATGTGTGTGTGTGTGTGTGTGTGTGTGTGTGTGACTCCCCCTTAAGCACCACTGAGTGTGTGTGTCTCTGTCTCTGTCAGGTATGCTCCCTCCCAGCGCTGGCACATTGACACCATCCTGCATGTCCTCACCACGGTAACTACAGCCCTGATGCACTGTGTGGTAGCCTAGACTCCAGGGGGCACATGTTTCAAGGCTCTGTATGCATTCAGATACTAAATTTAAACATTTTTGCAAACAAAAACATCCGATTAGAGACAACGTGTTTGTCCTCTGTACAAGCTTTTATACATGCAGCCCCAGTTTCCTTAATAGAGCATTTTATCCTGGACTAATGCTTTCGTTTTGTGCATTTTGTGCTCCATCTAGAGAGAGAGAATAAATTAAAATCCACACGATTATGTTGTAAAAGCTAATGCCTACCTAATCCTCTGCACTTTGCTCTTAAAAGGATGTGAGTGTACAGAAAAGGAGGATAGAAGGGTATAGAATGGGTAACTGTGGCATAAATTAAGGCTTCATTTATATGGGTGAATGCACTTTATTCTGTGTTTGAAGTGTGATGGTCATTGTGTCTGGGAAGAAAATCGTCACCCTGTTAAAATAATCGCCTAACTGATTTTTTCAAGTTTTGCAGGAAACACAAAAAACTTCACCAAAAGTGTAACATATGACATTTATTGATCATTTCACTCAAAAAGGATGTAACAAAAGATGGCTAGTGTTATTATGTGTGTTATTATGACAGGAAGTGTTATTATGTGTGTTATTATGACAGGAAATCTCTTTTCATCCTTTTAAAATAAGATAATATTTTCTTTTTACAGGTTTCGAATGAAAGATTGGGAAATTTTCACATTGAGTTTTATTTATGTTTTAGACAACATTTCAATTTTTTTTTTTTTTTTTTTTTTTTTTAAAAAACCTTCTGGACCCCAAGCACTTTCAGAGCATTGTTTTTGGTCCTGTCATTTTACTCACTGTGACCTTGTATTTCACTGCAATATATAAAGTCCTGCACCTCTATGGAAAAGGCACAATCATGGCTAGAAGTAGAAGAAGTCAAAAATATTATTTGTGCAGTATAACACAGTTATAATGCAGTAAATCATATAAATGTGACTTAGGCAACTTTTTGAACATGCCTTTGTGACTTAAGCAAGATATGGTAACACTTTATTTTGAAGGTGTCTACATAAGAGTGACATGAGCTTGTCATAAACATGACATGGCATGTGTCATGAACATTAATGACACTTTGAAGTAACATTAATGCTCATGATACTTGTCATGTCATGTTTCTGACAGGCTTGTGTGAGTCTTATGTAGACACCTTCAAAATAAAGTGTTACCATATCTTGCTTAAGTCACAAAGGCATGTTCAAAAAATTGCCTAAGTCACATTTTATTTTGACTTAGGCATAATAAATCCGCTTAAGTCACACACTTGACATAGGCCATTATCTTAAAGGGGTAAAATCACATGATCTGATCCACTGAGGATGGAGGAGATTTTACCATAGGTGGCTATGAGGAGATGACTTAGGCAAAAAAAAAACAATTTTGACAAAAAATGACTTAGGCGATTATTTTAACAGTGTGACGATATGTAGGGCAACCCAAATAAACAGGCCAGCTGTCTAGTTAATGGAGTTTGGTGTGTGTGTTTGTGTGTTTTTGTGTGTTTTTGTGTGTGTGCTTGTGTTTTCACTCTGGTTTCCACTCTGCAGGCAGGGGGCGACGTGCGAGATGAAACGGTTCCCAACCTGATCCAACTCATCACCAACGCCTCGGAGCTGCACTGTTACACTGTTCACAAGCTCTACCGGGCCCTGCTCACTGACATCTCTCAGGTGTGTGTGTGTGTGTTCTTGTACTCCCTACATAGTGAGGACCGGAACACGTTTTTCAGAGTGAGGACATTTTTGCAAAGTGAGGACATTTCGGCCGGTCCTCACTTCTTTAAAGGCTTTTTTGAGATTTCAGACTTTATTTTAGGGTCAAAGGTTACAATTAGGTTTATTAGGGGTAACGTAAGGGGCTAGGGAACAAGGTTATTATAGTTAACAAAAAGGAAACTAAATAACGAAAACTAGAATTGAAAAAACATTTTCGTGAACTGAAATAAAAATGAGAGTTTTAAAAAAAAAAAGACAACTAACTGAAATTGTATTTTGTGGTTAGAAAACTAACTAAAACTAACTAAAATTATAGTGAAAATGTCCTTCATTTTCGTCTTTATCTACTTTTTTCATACATAATGAAGATGGATCAGACAAAGGAATTAAAAGGCAAAATTTACTGTGACCCCATTCTAACTAAAAACTCATTAAAACCAACTGAATTTGAAAACCAAAATTCACAACAAAATTGAAACTAAAACTAATGAAAAATCCAAAACTATTATAACCTTGCAAGGGAATTCACTGTTCCAATGAGGGTCCTCACAAAGATAGAAGTACAAGAATGTGTGTGTGTGTGTGTGTGTGTGTGTTGCTCCGTGCTGATCCTTTATCAAACAACACACGGTGATTAGATTTATGATAGGAAGGCCGCTTTAAGTTCTCTGTTTAGTGAAAAAACTTTTTGCACAACCCTGATTTGTTGGGAAGTTGGGACGCTGAGTAAAGCTGAAATAATAATAGAATACAAAATATAAATTCCAAGTGTGTATGTATACAAATACAAAGGTTTATTAGTTGGAACGAGGGATGGGAATAATTCATCGATGATTGATTTAATGTTCGGTAAGAATTTTAAAAGTAAAAAAAATATAAAACTGTAAAAACAGGATATTTATATTGCACAGAAGTGTAGCAGCAGAAAGTGTTTTGTACACAGACAATATACATTAGAAATGGTACACACATGATGCTCCACATGCATTTTAAAAAGCATTAACCACATTACAAAATACAACTACGCAATTCTATTCACAAGCAAAATAAAAGGAAACAAATCACAGGAAACTAAATTTGCCTGCTGGAAGAACAAACTGTAGCTGACTTCACCTCTCCTTGACCAGAGAGGATCGGGACAAAGTGTTTATTATTATAAAGAGGCTTTCACAAAGACTTCCATTCAATGAGCAGGTTGTAAAAGAGAATTGGTTCTGAGTTGACCTTGTTAAATAACAGTAAAAAGAAAAAGAGAAGGAATACTTTGATCATCCTCCGTCTGTATCCTTTGCACACACAAAGAGCCCAATCTGTCATATTTTCTGTCTTTGAACCATCCCAGACCCTAAAAATATCTACCGTTTACTGTTTATTAACACATATTTCACAGTGAAGCCTCACTGACACAAGGGCTGCTCCTAAATGTGCGTATCCTTAACTTAATGAAAATTGATAAGAGTTATTAGACACAAGTCCTCTTGATTAATATCCATTGTTGCGTAATATCCGAGAGCAAAATCAAACCATTTCAAATGAGGATTATTATTATTATTATTATTATTATTAATGACTAAAAAAGACACAAAACTACTAAAAAAAGACACAAAATGACCAAAAAAGACACAAAACTACTAAAAAAAGACACAAAATGACCAAAAAAAGACACAAAATGACCAAAAAAGACACAAAATGACAAAAAAAAGACACAAAATGACCAAAAAAGACACAAAATGACAAAAAAAGACACAAAACTACTAAAAAAAGACACAAAATGACCAAAAAAGACACAAATAACCAAAAAAAGACACAAAACTGCCAAAAAAGACACAAAATGACTAAAAAAAGACACAAAATGACAAAAAAAGTCACAAAATGACAAAAAAAAAAGACACAAAATGACAAAAAAAAAAGACACAAAATGACTAAAAAAGACACAAAATGACTCAAAAAAGAAAGTAAAAAAAAAGTGAAATAATAACCAAATCTCAGTCAGGATATTTTATTACATTATTGTGTTTTATTACATTTTCGATCGAGTTAAGTGCACATTTTATTACATTTTCAGGCGTTTTAACATTATCAGGAAAGTATTAACATTGTAGGGAGCTACAAGGATCATTTTGCAGCACAACATTATGTGAAGAACTCGGAGATTAAAACATATGAAGACATGAAAAGAAACCAGTGTGTCAGTTTTGCAGCAGACTGAGCCGGTCTGGTTCCTCGGTCGTGAGAATATCTTGGCTTTCAGTGTGAATTGGCTGATGCGACCAGGTTTATTTTTGGAAGCGGCGTGTTCTCATCTGCAGCGTGCTGCACTTTCTCATCTTCCACATTAACATCCAGTCAGTTCAAGGACTGGCTCTGGTGTTTTAACCTGCTCTGCTCACCAACAAGCCACTCTCACACAAATGTAAAGTATTACTCTGTGATTGTGTTTTTACTGGTAATGTTAACATGTGTGTGTGTGTGTGTGTGCAGCAATCCCTGGTGCAGGTGGCGTGCTGGTGTATAGGCGAGTACGGGGACCTGCTGCTGAGAGGAGAGTGTCAGGAGACGGAGCCTGTTCAGGTACACACAGCACCAACACACTTTTATAGTATAATACAACATAAAATATGTTACGTTTTACATGTCCTTTAACCCATTTAAGGCGGGAAAGCATTGCCGCATTTCTACCATTAAAACCTGTTGGGGGCGCTGTTGTGTTATTCTACCATTAAAGCGGGAAAGCGGATACGTCGTTTTGTAGTATTTGTAGTTTTTCCACCTATTTTCGGTCTCTTGGCCAATGAAATGCATCAGAATACATGTGGGAGTGTTGCAATGCAACATGGGACTTTTCCAGAACTTTGAAATCATCACAAAAAAAAGATACAAAGTGACCAAAAAAGAACACAAAATGAATAAAAAAGACACAAAATTACCAAAAAAGAAACAAAATTACCAAAAAAGACACAAAATGACAAAAAAAGACACAACATTTCACAAAATTACCAATAAAGGACACAAAAAGACTACAAAAAGACTAAAAAATTACCAAAAAAGGACACAAAAGACACAAAATGACTGAAAAAGACACAAAATTACCAAAAAAGACACAAAATTACCAAAAAAAGACACAAAATGACAAAAAAGACCCAACATTTCACAAAATGACCAAAAGAAGACACAATATGACTAAAAAAGACAAAAAAATGACCAAAAAAGACACAAAATGACTAAAAAAAAGACATAAAATGTACTCAATTACTGTACTTAAGTACAATTTTGAGGTACTTGTACTTTACTTGAGTATTTCCATTTTATGTGACTTTATACTTCTACTTCACTACATTTTAAGGTAAATATTGTGCTTTTCATGTATTTAGCTGACATCTGTAGTTACTTTTGACATTAAAATCATGATAAATTAAAATTGATAAGATGTTTATTTTAAAATTAAACCTCATAACAGTATATTAAGTAGTTAAAATGAGTGCTATCTTGACATAAATGCATCAATACAAATAATCTAATAATATATTTGGAATATATAAAACAATCTGAGTGAGTCCATTCTGCATAACGAGTACTTTTACTTTTACTTTAGTAAAACTTACTTTAAGTGCATTGTGATGCTGATACTTTTGTACTTTGACTTCAGTAAGTTTTGAATGCAGGACTTTTACTTGTAGTGCAGTAATTTCACAGTGTGGTATTAGTACTTTTACTGCAATAAGGGATCTGAATACTTCTTCCACCACTGATTTGCAGATCTGGTAGGACATAGAGAAACATTTGGCAGCTGGTTTGAGTATTTAGCTTGAGATTTAATTGCTCTGTAGCAACTTATATTTAATTGGAAAAAACGAAACTAAAGGACATAAACTTCAGGATTATATAATGTGCCATTTTTTCTAACCAGTTTCAGTGTTAGAAAAGTGAGCTGTCAGCTTTCAGACCCTGCATTGACACGTTTTCTCTCTCACAGGTCACAGAGGACGACGTCCTGGACGCCTTGGAAACGGTCCTGCAGTCCCACATGTCGTCCCCGGCAACCAGAGGCTTTGCTCTCACCGCCACCATGAAACTGAGCACACGGATCACTGATAATGTGGAGTAAGAAACACTTTCTGTCACTCACAGCAAAGCAAACAGTGACCTGATATGGTTAAAGTACAGCAACAGAGCTGCTTTAAAGTCTGTAGTACAGTATAGTACAAATACTCTACTTAAGTACACATTTGAAGCACTTTTATCCTACTTGAGTATTTCCATTTTATGTAACTTTCTACTTCTACGCCATTACATTTTAAGGTAAATATTGTACTTTTCACTCCGCTACATTTACTTTTACAGTTACTTTCCAGATCAAGAATTAACATAAAATTAAGAGTTTAAAGTGATTAGAGTTTTTTTTAAATATTAAATCTCATAACAATATATTAAGTTGTTAAAATGAGCCCTATCTTTATAAAATTAAAACATTCAATAATAATAATTTAATAATATATTTACTCACATAAATGCATCAATAATAATAATAATAATAATAATCAAATAATTTATTGAGAATATATAAAACAATCTGAGTGGGTCCAAGTACTTTTACTTTTTATACTTTAAGTACATTTTGATGCTGATACTTTTTTTTTTTTTTTTTGCTTTATACTTCTACTTCACTACATTTTAAGGTAAATATTGTACTATTTTACTCCACTACATTTAGCTGCCAGCTTTATTACTTTTGACATGAAAAATCAAGATTAATTTAAAATGATAACATGTTTATTTTAAAATGAAACCTCATATACAACAGTATATTAAGTAGTTAAAATGAGCCCTATCTTTTTAAAATTAAAACATTGCTTACATAAATGCATCAACAATAATAATAATAATAATAATAATAATAATAATAATAATAATAATAATAATAATAATCTAAGAATATATTGAGAATATATAAAACAATCTGAGTGGGTTCATTCTGCATAACAAATACTTTTACTTTTGATACTTTAAGTACATTTTGATGCTGATACTTTTGTACTTTTACTTCAGTTTTGAATGCAGGACTCCACCACATTTTGAGGCAAATATTGTACTTTTTACTCTGACAGCTTTAGTTACTTTACAGGTCGAGATTTAACATGAAAAACATGATACATTTAAAGAGATTAGACTTTTTTTTTAATTGAATCAGTATATTAAGTAGTTAAAATGAGCCCTATCTCCAGGGAAATAAAATGCTGCTTACATAAAAGAATCAATCCAAATAATCTTGTAATATATATGGAATTCATAACACAATCTGAGT
The DNA here is from genome assembly GCF_030273125.1 of Centropristis striata. Taxonomy (NCBI): domain Eukaryota; kingdom Metazoa; phylum Chordata; class Actinopteri; order Perciformes; family Serranidae; genus Centropristis; species Centropristis striata. Next base: position 5,122,075 of record NC_081527.1, on the reverse strand, counting down.
GTGTCCAAGTATTTTTACTTTTGATACTTCAAGTACATTTTGATGCTGATACTTTTGTACTTTTACTTCAGAAAGTATTGAATGCAGGACTTTTACTTGTAGTGGAGTAATTTCACAGTGTGGTTTAAGTATTTTTACTGAAGTAAAGGATCTGAATACTTCTTCCACCACTGTACTTAGTCATGGGTAAGAAAAAACACTTCTACCTCCTACGCAGAGACATTTACAAACACGAGGAAACAATGAGAAGAGACAGACGATGATGACGTCGTGAAGCAGCGTGGGATGATGGGAGATGTTGTCTGAATTGATAAAAATCTGGTGTGACTCAGGCAGACATAATGTTAATGTAGGAGTTAATCATCACATCACTTTTTTTAAACTTTTTTTATGAGGTCATTCATTTTTCAGTATACTTAGAAATAGAGAAAGAAAGTGAAAGAACAAGAAAAAGAAAAGAAAAGGCACAAAATGACTAGAAAAAGACACAAAATGACAAAAAAAAGACACAAAATGACTAAAAAAAGACAGAAAATTACCAAAAAGACACAAAAACACACAAAATGAATAAAGAAGACCAAAAAAGACACAAAATAACCAAAAAAAGACACAAAATGACAAAAAAAGACACAAAATGACCAAAAAAAGACACAAAATGACTAGAAAAAGACACAAAATCACCAAAAAAGACACAAAAAGACACAAAATGAATAAAGAAGACCAAAAAAGACACAAAATAACCAAAAAAGACACAAAATCACAAAAAAAGACACAAAATGACTAAAAAAAGACATAAAATCACCAAAAAAAGACACAAAATGTACTCAATTCCTGTACTTAAGTACAATTTTGAGGTACTTGTACTTTACTTGAGTATTTCCATTTTAATTAACTTTATACTTCTACTTCACTACATATCAAGGGATATATTGTGCTTTTCATGTATTTAGCTGACAGCTGTAGTTACTTTTGACATGAAAAAAAGGCACAGTTACAGTTAGTAAAAAATATACATACGCATATATATTATTACACAGGGAGAGAAGAATCATAGTAACATTTCAAGAGGTAAGTCCAGGGTTTAGAGATATTTGTCATTTTTGTTCCATTTGTCCATATTATATCCTTCATATTAAAACAGGACAGAAACATTCTCACACTGGTGCCCAACAACACTGAGAGAGCACTTAAAATAGGACAGTAGGGGGCGCTGTACTCAAGCAAAGAAAGAGAGAAAGAAAAAATGAAACACAGCACATTATTAGTTGTTATTAACTGCCTCCTGTTCAAGATGAGCTGTCCATTTCCTCCAGAACATAGTGAATTTGTCCATGCACAAGTTGAAGGAAAAAGTCAGTTTTTCCCTGTTATTAATTTCACAATTTCACAATATTTGCAGTCATTTCTCAGCCGTCCTCTAACCGTGTGTCTTTCTTCACGCTGCCAGTCGCATCAGGAGCATCGTCAGCATCTACGGCAGCTGTATAGACGTGGAGCTCCAGCAGAGGGCAGTTGAATACAACGCTCTGTTCAAGAAGTATGACCACATGAGGTATGCAGCAGGATGGAGACAACAGTTGTTGTTTATGTTGTGATTACAGTGTTGAGGTTGTGTTTTGTGGTGATAAAGAGCTGAGCTGCTCCCTCTGTGTGCAGGGCAGCAGTGCTGGAGAGGATGCCTGTGATAGAGAAGAACTCTCCGGGTCATACCAACGGAGAGTCGACGGGGGAGACCATCAAGGAAATACTGCCGGCCAAAATCAAGCAGGGAGAGACACTGCTGGCCCAGCAACCTGCCAACCAGGTACAGTAGGTTCACACATGAGAGAGAGAGAGACAGGGAGACACTTAGATAGATACTTAGATACTTAGATACTTGGATAGATACTTAGATACTTAGATAGATACTTAGATATATACTTAGATAGATACTTGGATAGATACTTAGATACTTAGATAGATACTTAGATAGATACTTAGATAGATACTTAGACACTTAGATATATACTAAGATAGATACTTAGATACTTAGATATATACTTAGATAGATACTTGGATAGATACTTAGATATATACTTAGATAGATATTTAGACACTTAGACATATACTTAGATACTTAGATAGATACTTAGATATATACTTAGATACTTAGATAGATACTTGGATAGATACTTAGATATATACTTAGATAGATACTTAGACACTTAGACATATACTTAGATACTTAGATAGATACTTAGATACTTAGATATATACTTAGATACTTAGATAGATACTTAGATAAATACTTAGATAGATACTTAGGTATATACTTAGATACTTAGATCGATACTTAGATATATACTTAGATACTTAGATAGATATTTAGATACTTAGATAGATACTTAGATAGATACTTAGATACTTAGATAGATATTTAGATACTTAGATAGATACTTAGATACTTAGGTATATACTTAGATACTTAGATAGATATTTAGATACTTAGATAGATACTTAGATACTTAGGTATATACTTAGATGCTTAGATAGATACTTAGATAGATACTTAGATAGACACTTAGATACTTAGAGAGATACTTAGATAGATACTTAGACACTTAGATACTTAGATATATACTTAGATTGTTAGATATATACTTCGATAGATACTTAGATAGATACATACATAGATACTTAGATACTTAGATATGTACTTAGATAGATACTTAGATAGATACTTAGATACTTAGATATGTACTTAGATAGATACTTAGACACTTAGATACTTAGATAGATACTTAGATACTTAGATATATACTTAGATAGATACTTAGATATATACTTAGATAGATACTTAGATACATACTTAGATGAATACTTAGATACATACTTAAATACTTAGATAGATACTTAGATACATACTTAGATACTTTATTTATCCAGAGGGAAATCCAAGCATCCAGTAGCAGCGTTTGCAGAGACATTGGACTTTAGCTGGGAAATTAAGCATGGCAGGATATTAAATAATGTGCAGATAAATTAAACATTTGCAAATATGACCAGGAAAGAATACTGCAAAAACAGGGAATGAAATTGTCCATTGTCTATTGTCCTCCCTGCCCTGACTAAGAGCTGTTAAACAGTCTGACGGCCAGGGGGACGAAAGAGTTTTTAAGTCTATTGGTGGACTGGGACAGGAGTCTGCCAGTAGACACACTCCTGCCTGGTGAAGGTGTTGTGCAGTATGGACAGCAGTTTGTCCAGAGTCAAATCAAAGACTGGACTGATGACGCTGTCTAGATCTGCTGCTGTGATTTTCATTGGAACATAATGAACCAGTGTGTCTGCAGCAGATCCACAGTTAAACTTTAAGTTTGATAAATGTAGCCGTAAAAGTAAAAGTAACTGGGCTGTTGATGCTGCAAATCCCTCTCTAATCTCTATCTCAATGTGATTTGGCTTTATTCTAAATATTTTAGTGTGACTTAATTATCTTACTTACTATCTCTTTTTTTAAAATCCTGGTTAGATTACCATTTTATTAATTTATGCTGCAGAGTTAACCTGGTCAGGACCAGTTTCTGTTCAGAGATTCAGATTGAAATTGAAGTTCCTTTCACTAATCAGCTCCTTTAGAAACTGCATCACTCAGTCCGTCTGTTAGCAAATACAGATTCTCAGCTGAGGCTTAACATTACAGTGAAGTAATGCCTCTGAACAAGGCTGTGCAATTACAGTAGTTTACTGTTCTTCTATGGTGTTACATGCATTCTGTTTTTTACATGCTCATGGTTTATTAAGCCTCTTACTTAAGGGCGCAAACGCTATATTAAGACACATACGTGCTTTAGTAATGTAAAGCCCCCCTGCCAACAGCATTTCAGCTCTAAGTTAGTGCCTGGCTGTAGCTCCATTAGGATCTTTTTCGCATGATATACTATGGTCACTAAACTATTAAGAGATATAGAAGCGTTCATCTCTCTCTCTATTTGAAGCAACAAATTTAATGAAGGAGCTGATATCTACCCATTTTCCATGGTTTTCTTGATAATAACCAAAATCATCATCAAGAAAACCATTAAAAATTTCTAGATATCAGCTCTTAAATTAAACTCTTATGAGCTATTTTTGTTGTTATCATTATATTTGTCCAAACAAATGTACCTTTAGTTGTACCAGGCATTAAAATGAACAAGAAATTGAAGAAGAAAAAGGGTGGTCTAATACTTTTTTCCATGACTGTATTTTTGGTCATTTTTTACATCTGTTTTTTGGTCATTGTGTGTCTTTTTTTATTATTATTACATCCATTTTTTTGTCAACTCAAATTACCTGGGGGCCGCTGAAGGCAGTAACAAAATGACCAAAAAAAAGACACAAAATGACACAAAAAAGACACAAAATTACAAAAAAAAAAAGACAAAATGACTGAAAAAAAGACACAAAATTACGAAAAGAAAAAGAAAAAAAGACTGAAAAAACACTAAACTACTTAAAAAAGAAACAAAATGACCAAAAAAGACACAGAATTACCAAAATAGACACAAAATACATCATTACAATATACATTTTACATCTTTTTTTAGTCATTTTTACATCTACAGTCATGGAAACATTCTTGATAATAACCAAAATCATTATCAAGAAAACCATGGATGTACAAACAAATGTACCTTTAGTTGCACCAGCCATTAAAATGAACAAGAAAGCGAGGAGAAAACAAGGGTGATCTAATCATTATTTCCATGACTGTAGATTTCTTATTCTCCATAAGCAGAAGCAGGTGGCGTGCGATCAGTCGTTTTGTTCAGTAGAATCAACTGTTGTATGATTTTATTGCCATGCACAAAGATCCTGATGAAGAAAGCGTGGATTAACAGAGTTCGTTGGAGGTTTTATGTGGTGAAAGCTTGGCTGCATGGAGCGTGTTTCCTCGTTCACCCCTCAGGGTTCAGCTGGCCACCTCGTGTTTTTTCTCTCTGCTTTTATGCAAAGAAAATGTCTAAAAAACGCTCCGGTTAAACAGACAAACACAGGACTGAGGGTCCTTTTAAACTAAGGGAGCAGAAGTTCCATGTATATAATAGCGAGTGGTGACATGTTTTATTCTAGATTTATGAGCATGGAAATGATAGGGATTTGCAAACTTATAAAAAAAAAAAGAACTTGGCAGCTGAAGATGAAGTTTTGCCAGATGTGGGTTTATGTAAATAACGTTCACGCTGCCTCGCTGTCCTTCTGAAGAACTTGCTTTGAATATGCAGAGTGTTGTGTTCAGGTTCCTGTGTTTTCCCTTCAGGTGTGTGATCTGTTGGACCTGCTGGGAGGCTCTGAGACTGAGACTCTGCAGCCCAGCAGCACAGCAGCACCTGGCCTGTCCATCAACACCAGCAGCGCTGCAGGAGGAGACCTGCTGGATCTGCTGGGAGGCTTAGAGCCCGCCCCCCTCGCCCCAGGTGCTGCCTTCAAACACACACAAAGAAAGAGGAAACGAAACTATAAAATGCTAAATTTAACACACCGAAACTGGAGTTTGCATGTTTCTTACCAAGATAAAAAAAACTTTAGGTTGTTTTATAATACTTGCACATTCTAAATTTCAACCCTAGAGAATATTGGGGGATATTACATACAGCCAGAATGTGTAAAAAAAAAACATACGAAAATAATATTTGGAGAAAAAAGTTTACGAGATTAAAGTGGCAAATCTACGAGAAAAAAAAATGCGCAGATTTATGAGATTAAAAGTGGTGAATCTGGGAGAAAAAAGTTGCTTTTTTCCCACTTTTTTCTCATAAATCTGCGACTTTTTTTCTTGTAGATTTGCCACTTTAATCTAGTAAATTTGCAATTTACCAAATATAGTTCTTTGCCTGATAAAGGGTTAAGAGTTCATTTCTTATTTTAAGCATTCAACATGCTTATTTCTAGATTTAACAAACAATTAAAACAATTTAATTTAAGAAATCTTGTCAAGGTAAATTATCTGTCCGTGCAGCAAGATCATTTCCCTCAGATTTACTGTTTTTATGTTATTTTTAGACTAAACACCTTTTTTGCAGTGAACAAACCGTAACATGGATATAACCGCACCAGAGTTGAATTAAAACAGACTAAACTTTGAGTTGTGAAAGCGTCCTAAAAGTGCTGAACTTTAGGGCTGAGGTTTGCAGGAATACACAAAGCACGGCTCCATAAACTCCACTTCATTCATAAAACTAGAAAGTATAGATTTAGGACTATTTTAGGACAGCTGGGGGACTATTCTCTTTGTTTCATCTCCTCAAATGTAAGTCAGGCTTCTGTTGACTCCTTGGCTCTTTTCCAAACAGACAGACAGAAAAAGAGACGGATGTGATGAGATAAAACATCAGCAGCAGCTAAAAGCAGATATAAATAACCATCAATAACTCCACAGATGATTTACTGGAGAGAAAGACACTCTTTAGTTTCACTTTTCCTCCTCTGCATTTCATTCATTAAATCCAACATGCAGCAGTAAATATAGGGTGATATAGGATGTAAATATGGAGTTTGCATGAATCAAGATCTCCCTAAATCTCCCCAGTGTTGTTTTTTTTGCATGCATCATTTTATAATGTGTTTATTTTTTCCCCCCTCAGCTCCCACGGTGCCGGTGTACGAGAAGGACGGTGTGACTTTGACACTAAGTTGTGAGAAACAGTCAGACACCAGCCTGACAGTCACGCTAACAGCCTCCAACTCCACTGAGTCAGACATCAGCAGCTTCACCCTGCAGGCGGCCGTGCCCAAGGTTCCTCTCACTACCTGAGATAAAAACACACAATGTTCTCTCAGCACCAGCAGCACGATTTCTCTGCTGCTGTTCATGTTTGACTGAAAGTTCACCTCAAAATACAGCAGCTGCTGGCAGTATTTAGATTTGAAGTGTTTTATCACACACATACATACATACATACATACATACTTATATTCCACTATTATTCCACATTATTATTATTATTATTATTATACAGGTCATGCAAACAACAGCCTGTTATATATATCCTTTATTTACCCAGGTTAAAGTCTCATTGTGATTAAAAATAAAGAAAAAAAAAATCTCTTTTCCAGGTAGGTTTTAGACCAGGGGTCTCAAACTCAAATTACCTGGGGGCCGCTGAAGGCAGTAACAAAATGACCAAAAAGAGACACAAAATTACTAAAAAAAGACAAAATGACTGGAAAAAATAAACAAAATGACCAAAAAAGACACAAAATTACTAAATAAAAGACAAAAAGACACAAAATATCCGAAAAAGACACAAAATTACTTTAAAAAAAGACAAGATGAATGAAAAAACGAATGAAAAAACAAAATACCAAAAAAAGACACAAAATTATTAAAAAAGACACAAAAAATGACCAAAAAAGACACAAAATTACTTTTTTTTTAAAAAGACAAAATGACTGAAAAAACACTAAATTACTTAAAAAATAAACAAAATGACCAAAAAAAGACACAAAATTATTAAAAAAGACAAAAAATGACCAAAAAAGACACAAAACTAAAAAAAAGACACAAAATTACCAAAAAAAAAGTAATTAAAGGGACCTTCCACACACAACACCGTAAAGTGCCATTCATATAAAACTCACATTAAACTTTCATATCAAGGTGGGGGCCACAAAATATCGTCACGAGGGCCGCTATTGGCGAGTTTGAGAGCCCTGCTTTAGACTGTGTCATGTTGTTGGTGGAGCTGAACAACATGTTTGTGTTTTGTTCTTTCTTAACTTCAAAGTTGCCTCTGATCTCCCCCAGAGTGTCCAGTTACACATGAAGGCTCCCAGTGGAGACGCTCTTCCTGCACGAGGCTCAGCCAAGGTGACGCAGATGGTCGTCCTCAACAACCCAAACAAGGTGGGTTTACCACACACACACACACACACACACACACAACTACAGGCCTGTTTTCAACCACAGACACTTCAAACGTTCAGAGGAACTCGTCGCGTTTCAACCAGAGGGACCAGGATCTGAGTTCTGGGGACATTTAACCACTTCACAAAGCCCTGTTTGGGATATAACTTACTAAAGGCGCTTTCACAACCCAAGTCTGTTTGGTTCGTCCAAATCAGAGTGAAACTGATACATTTGGTTCGTTTTGTATTTAGTCTGGTTTGCTTTCACAGTGCAGAAATGTAAGCAGACCAAATTAAATGGAAAGATTTGAAGAGGGGCGTGTATGAAAGTAGAGGGCTGGAAATCTACTCGCACTATTTTTTCTTATTGGTTGAAAGTTGGCGGTGAAAAATGTAAACAAAAACGTGGAACCGAGCACAAACCGAGTACCTTTAATCATACCGGCCGTAATCTGCCGTAATCTGGAGAGAAACGCTCAGAATGAGCTCCTGTTGAGGCTCTGGGTCACTAATAATGTTGATAATGTTGATCCATTATTTCCAACGTGCTGCGATCAGACAGCTGTAGAACCAGAGAGGTTGAGCCTTGATGCCTCTACCATGAAGGTAAATATTAAGTAATTTTGAGCAATATGTTGATAATTCTGCAATGACAAATGAGCTTTAGCTCAGTGGTAGCCTACAGAGTGGAACTGAATGACACAAATGTCATTTTTATAATATCTGTGCACATCTCACCGTGCAGATCGCCCACAATCCACTGTGTTTTGGTTCATTTCCTTTAATTGGGTCAGATTCTGCTCGGATTACATTCACATTGCAATCGAACCACGCTAGGAGACTCTCTCTCTCTGCAAGTGGTCGGGGACCGGTTGTTTTGGTGTGCACCAGAGTACAATTGGATCGTTAACAAGCAACCAAACAAACAAACCAAAGTTTGATTAGAACAGACTGAACTTTGAGTTGTGAAAGCGTCCTAAAAGTGCTGAACTTTGGGGCTGAGGTTTGCAGGAATGACCGTCACTGATTGGTCAAACACACAAAGCACGGCTCCTTAAACTTCATTCATAAAACTAGAAACTATTATTATACTATTATATATATATATATATATATATATATATATATATATATATATATATATATATATATATATATATATATACACTACCGGTCAAAAGTTTTAGAACACCCCAATTTTTCCAGTTTTTTATTGAAATTCAAGCAGTTCAAGTCAAATGAACAGCTTGAAAGGGTACAAAGGTAAGTGGTGAACTGCCAGAGGTAAATAAAAAAAGGTAAGCTTAACCAAAACTGGAAAATAATGTACATTTCAGAATTATACAAGTAGGCCTTTTTCAGGGAACAAGAAATGGGTTAACAACTTAACTCTATGGAGTCTTGGGCTATTTTGTCCATTTTTTGAATTCTTTTCATGTCTTTGTAAGTCATTTTGTGTCTTTTTTTGGTCATTTTGTGTCTTTTTTTAGTCATTTTGTGTCTCTTGGTGTCTTTTTTTGTCATTTTGTGTCTTTTTTTAGTCCTTTAGTCCAACATAAAATGTGTTTTTGAATCTTTTTTTTACTTTCAAACACTATCATGCTCAATAAAGAATTTTATTTTAGAGTACACTGAGACATTAAACTGCATAATTTTCAATTAAATTCTGGAAAAGTTGGTGTGTTCTAAAACTTTTGACCAGTAGTGTATATATATATTATTATAGACTATTTTAGGACAGCTGGGGGACTATTCTCTTTGTTTGATCTCCTCAAATGTAAGTCAGGCTTCTGTTGACTCCTTGGCTCTTTTCCAAACAAACAGACAGAAAAAGAGACGGATGTGATGAGATAAAACATCAGCAGCAGCTAAAAGCAGATATAAATAACCATCAATAACTCCACAGATGATTTACTGGAGAGAAAGACACTCTTTAGTTTCATTTTTCCTCCTCTGCATTTCATTCATTAAAACCAACATGCAGCAGTAAATATGACAGAGCGGTAAATGTTGTCGCAGTGAGACAAAATGTGAGGTTTCTTCTTTGTCAGCAGGTTTTTCAGATGAAACGGGGCACAGTGAACCTCTCGTCACACGTCATGTTGCTGTTTCTGATACGTCAGCTGACTCATTTAAGCTGAAGGGACCTTTTAGTTCCTTGTAAAGTCGCCCTGGGAGGAACATTTAACTGTAACTTCTGTGTGTGACGCAGCTGATGATTTGTCAGACCGGTCAGACAGGAGGGTGACTCATCATCATCATCATCATCATCATCATCATCACTCTCTTCATATAAAGATTGATGAACAAAGGGAGCAAAGGAGAAAACAAGCCGCTGTAAATCAAAGTTTCTGGAGTAAAACTTGGCTGAGAAAATTAAAACGTCTTCACACTTTATCTCTTCATTTTTAACACAACTCCCACCAACCTGTTGTTGTATTTGGCAGGAACAATACATCACTACCAAGTGTGTGTGTGAGCCATGAGCCACTTCCAAGTCTTTTTCTATTCCCATGTCAGTCGGCCAAGTCTATCTACATCTCCTCTAGAGGTGGGGAATATCGATACAGTATAGTATCTCAATATTTGGTGATATTATATCGATTCATGGCCGACAAGTATCCATATTTAGCGTTTATTTAGCATCAGTATTTTAGCCTTTTTTTTCTGTTTTTTTCTGAGGCCGTAGCGGGCTCACTTTTAGGAATATACTGGAGATACTGGTATCATATGAAACTAGAGAATCGGTTGTTTTTCTCCCCTGAAAAAAGCCTGGTTGTTGATTGGATAGAACGCTAAGCAGGATGTGACATTTGTAAAAGCTGCAACTTAGGGACTTTGTTGCTATATTTTGTGACTTTTCAGACTTAGTGACTATTTTTCAAAAAAGCGACTGGCGACAAATCCAGCGACTTTTTCTGGTGTTATTGGAGACTTTTGGAGACTCGTTCTTACTCTTCTTAACGAGCCGCTGGCCCCCGTGGCTCGTTAAGAAGAGTAAGAACGAGTCAAATCGGCACAGTCCTCCTGCAGCAGTCTTTCCCAGCTGCAGAGCCGGAGGGGATGTTAACCTCTTAGTGTCCATTCTGCAAATTGCTAATAGGCTAACAGTTAGCTCTGTAGCAGTACAGTGTGTATGTGCTAACAGGCTAACAGTTAGCTCTGTAGCAGTACAGTGTATATGTGCTAACAGGCTAACAGTTAGCTCTGTAGCAGTACAGTGTGTATGTGCTAATAAGCTATCAGTTAGCTCTATAGCAGTACAGTGTTTATGTGCTAACAGGCTAACAGTTAGCTCTGTAGCAGTACAGTGTGTATGTGCTAACAGCTAACAGTTAGCTCTATAGCAGTACAGTGTGTATGTGCTAACAGGCTAACAGTTAGCTCTGTAGCAGTACAGTGTGTATGTGCTAACAGGCTAACAGTTAGCTCTGTAGCAGTACAGTGTGTATGTGCTACTAAGCTAACAGTTAGCTCTATAGCAGTACAGTGTTTATGTGCTCACAGGCTAACAGTTAGCTCTGTAGCAGTACAGTGTGTATGTGCTAACAGGCTAACAGTTAGCTCTGTAGCAGTACAGTGTGTATGTGCTAACAGGCTAACAGTTAGCTCTGTAGCAGTACAGTGTGTATGTGCTAACAGGCTAACAGTTAGCTCTGTAGCAGTACAGTGTGTATGTGCTAACAGGCTAACAGTTAACTCTGTAGCAGTACAGTGTGTATGTGCTAATAAGCTATCAGTTAGCTCTATAGCAGTACAGTGTTTATGTGCTAACAGGCTAACAGTTAGCTCTGTAGCAGTACAGTGTGTATGTGCTAACAGCTAACAGTTAGCTCTATAGCAGTACAGTGTGTATGTGCTAACAGGCTAACAGTTAGCTCTGTAGCAGTACAGTGTGTATGTGCTAACAGGCTAACAGTTAGCTCTGTAGCAGTACAGTGTGTATGTGCTACTAAGCTAACAGTTAGCTCTATAGCAGTACAGTGTTTATGTGCTCACAGGCTAACAGTTAGCTCTGTAGCAGTACAGTGTGTATGTGCTAACAGGCTAACAGTTAGCTCTGTAGCAGTACAGTGTGTATGTGCTAACAGGCTAACAGTTAGCTCTGTAGCAGTACAGTGTGTATGTGCTAACAGGCTAACAGTTAGCTCTGTAGCAGTACAGTGTGTATGTGCTAACAGGCTAACAGTTAGCTCTGTAGCAGTACAGTGTGTATGTGCTAACAGGCTAACAGTTAGCTCTGTAGCAGTACAGTGTGTATGTGCTAACAGGTTAACAGTTAGCTCTGTAGCAGTACAGTGTGTATGTGCTCACAGGCTAACAGTTAGCTCTGTAGCAGTACAGTGTGTATGTGCTAACAGGCTAACAGTTAGCTCTGTAGCAGTACAGTGTGTATGTGCTAACAGGCTAACAGTTAGCTCTGTAGCAGTACAGTGTGTATGTGCTAACAGGCTAACAGTTAGCTCTGTAGCAGTACAGTGTGTATGTGCTAACAGGCTAACAGTTAGCTCTGTAGCAGTACAGTGTGTATGTGCTGCTGCTGCAGGAGGTGTTCACTTAGCGATCTCTGTTTGTTTACAACAAGCACCGGACACTAAAAACTGTTCCTGTTGTTTGTTTAACAGTAGTGCAATGAAAATACAGATGTTTTCCCTAACATGATGAATAATCATGATTAATAATCGTAATTACAATATTGATCAAAGTAATCGTGATTATCATTTTGGCCATAATCGTGCAGCCCTAATTGTATCACAAGTATCATGATAAAATCTTATCTTTGGGCCTCTGCTGATTCACTACTCCTCTTCCTCTTCCTCCAGGTAAACCTGAAGATGAGGGTGCGTGTGTCCTACACCATCCGAGGATCAGCCTTCCAGGATACGGTCCAGATCGACTCCTTCCCCGGACTCAACGCTGCCGGACACTGACAGCGGCCGATCGGTCCGACAGGACGCTGACCGAAGGTCCTCACACCCTCGACACTACTGTCCAAGCTGCTGCTTCTCAAATTCCTTCTTCTTCTCCTTTTATTTTCTTTTGGTAGTGTTTCTACAGCTGAAGAACACACAGGAAGTCCCAGCCTCGCACATGAACTCACATAGACCCCTCCCACCTCAAGTGTTAATGTGACCGATGGCATTATTTAATATGGCACAAGCTTTGGAATACACCTAAAACATATGAAAATACTGACAAATTGAGTAGTTTTTCTGGGATTTTTTAACTGTCTGGACTTTTTTTTTCACTCCATTATAAACACGTACTTTGATGCACCACTAGATCACTTATTGTCCTCACATAACACTCCTCTACTCAGTCAGGCAGCTTAGCAAAATAAAGGGGACACGTCGAACAAAAAGCACCACATTTTTTCCACATGCTCTTTATCATCTTAAGTTTGATGGCAGCCATATAAAATCTATGAGAACAATTATATCTTCCAAGCCACTCAGAAGGTCAATCTTGGTGTCAAAATCTACATTTTCTGGGTCAAAGAATCCATTAAAGCTATTGAGAATATCACTAGAACAGGGATGGGCAACTGGAGGCCCGGGGGCCACATACGGGCCGCACCCTCACTTGAAGTGGCCCTCAGTACAACTACATGCATTTGAGTATAAAATCTTAAAAGTGCAGTGTAAAAATGCCCAAAATTACTTCTTGCAATTAATGTTGGTCTGCTGTTCTTACACTGAAAAAATTTAAATCACAGTAAGTGGTTATTTTTTATTTGCTTCAAACCTTTTGTATTCCTATTTATACTGTTAAACATGCATTTGAGCATGAAATATGTTAAGTTACTGCACTGTAAACATATTTAAAATTGCAGTTTCATCATATCTGGTTAAGTGCACGCTCCTATATGTGGCCCTGTGGTAGTGAACATGAAAAATTGTGGCCCCCTGCAGCATTTAAGTTGCCCATCCCTGAATTAGATGATTATTTGATCGAGTAGATATGTTAATTTTGCCCATGTATTTACATAACTGAGTTCCTAAGCGGTCAGACATATATTAATTAAGGTCATATTCAGTCCTTCAACTTCTTGTTCATTTTAATGCCTGGTGTTTTTGTTTTAAATATAATGAGGTACATTTGTTTGGACAAATATAATGATAACAACAAAAATAGTTCATAAGAGCTCATAAGATATTTAGCCATTTTCAAGGTTTTCTTGATAATAACCAAAATCATTATCAAGCAAACCATGTTAAATGTCTAGATATCAGCTCTTGAATTAAACTCTTATGAGCTATTTTTGTTGTTATCATTATATATTTTCAAACAAATGTACCTTTAGTTGTACCAGGCATTAAAATGAACAATAAATTGAAGAAAATAAGGGTGCTGTAATAATTTTTTCCATGACAGTACAGTGCATGTATTCTGAAAAATGTATATTTTGACACCAAGATTGACCTTTTAAGTGGCTTGGAAGATATATCGGTTCTCATAGACTTTATATGGCTGCCATGTCAAACTTATGGTGATGGCATGTGGAAAAAATGTGGTGCTTTTGTGCGACGTGTCCCCATTCTTCTCAAATCTGGTCCTAAACTGCCTGATTAACTCTTGATTTCTTTTATAAAATCGCCTTTACCAGCTTCACTTTGTTCAAAAGCAGCTATCTAATGACCCACTAATTTTATTATAAAATGTTCTAATCCAGAACACTTGATTTTACTGGTAAAACACAAGGACATCAATTTGAGATCGAAGGGTGTAGGATATTAAACACAACCTAACGTGTTGCATATTTTCACGCCTCATTCAGCTGAATAACTCAGAGTATTCTCCTAATTAATTCTCCTGTGCCTTTCATCCCCTCAAGAGCTGAGGTTTTCTCATGTATAAAAAAAAATATTTGGTTTTGGAGGCCGAGTAATGGTTTTAAATGTGAGTGGTGTAGTCATGAAATTCTGTTTTTATCGTTCCCATTCGAGCATGCTTTTCCTGAACTTGACTATTGTTTACAGAGGCTCCCGAGTTTTTATTTTCTGAAGATTGTGTACAGTGATACAGGAAAAAAACGGGCATGATGCTGTCTACAAGATGTATATTTCAGAGTTTAAGTATATAAGCACAATTAGAAGAGTTTTAAAAAATCTCTAAATACAACCCTTTGTTGTAGAAGGAAACACAGCGGGCTGTAAAACACCTTTTAGATGAAGCTAGTTTATGACCTCAGCAATTTGATGACTCATCATCATCACCATCATGAACCTCTATTAAAAACACTCTCGGGATACTGGATGTCAGCAATGGTGCTCTAAGTGGATTTCAGTGCAATCTCTACCAGACTGTTTCAGATCATTACTTTAACTCAACTGTAAAGAAAAAGACCAGGATTAGTATTGAGTCTTTGAATCTTCTGTTATTTGTCATTTTCTAATAAAAATCAGTTTTCAGAATCCTCAGCCGCGACTTGTGTGTGTGTGTGTGGGTGTGTGTGTGTCATGATATTTTAGCCAAGATTTTAATTTAAATTCAGATTTATCATAGGTTTAATTATTTATAGGTTAGGTTTAGTTTTAAGGTTTGTTTAGTGCATGTTCAATGTTTGAATGCTGCTACTGGATGCTTGAATTCCCCTCGGGGATGAATTAAGTTAGTGAAGTAAGTAAAGTAAATTAGTAAGTGAAGCAAGTTAGTAAGTTAGTAAGTAAAGTAAATTAGTAAGTAAAATAAATTAGTAAAAAAATTGACTTAAGTGAAGTAAGTTCGTAAGTGAAGTAAGTTAGGAACCTAAGTAAGTCAGTAAGTAAGTGAAGTAAGTAAAAGTAGTAAGTGAAGTAAGTAAAGTAAGTGAAGTAAGTAAAGGTAGTAAGTGAAGTAAGTAAAGGTAGTAAGTGAAGTAAGTGAAGGTAGTAAGTAAAGTAAGTTAGTGAGTGAAGTAAAGTTAGTAAGTGAAGTAAGTTTTAAGTAGGTAAAGTATGTAAGTCAGTAAGTGAAGTAAGTTAGTAAGTGAAGTAAAGGTAGTAAGTGAAGTAAGTTAGTAAGTAAAGGTAGTAAGTGAAGTAAGTAAAAGTAGTAAGTGAAGTAAGTTAGTAAGTGAAGTAAGTAAAGGTAGTAAGTGAAGTAAGTGAAATAAGTAAAGGTAGTAAGTGAAGTAAGTAAAAGTAGTAAGTGAAGTAAGTTAGTAAGTGAAGTAAATAAAGGTAGTAAGTGAAGTAAGTAAAAGTAGTAAGTGAAGTAAGTTAGTAAGTGAAGTAAGTAAAAGTAGTAAGTGAAGTAAGTAAAGGTAGTAAGTGAAGTAAGTTAGTAAGTGAAGTAAGTAAAGGAAGTAAAGTAAGTAAAGGTAGTAAGTGAAGTAAGTAAAAGTAGTTAGTGAAGTAAGTAAAGGTAGTAAGTGAAGTAAGTAAAGGTAGTAAGTGAAGTAAGTTAGTAAGTGAAGTAAGTAAAGGTAGTAAGTGAAGTAAGTTAGTAAGTAAAGTAAGTTAGTGAGTGAAGTAAGTAAAGGTAGTAAGTGAAGTAAGTTAGTAAGTGAAGTAAGTTTTACGTAGGTAAAGTATGTAAGTTAGTAAGTGAAGTAAGTAAAGTTAGTAAGTGAAGGACGTTACATTACATGTCATTTAGCTGAGGATTTTGTCCAAAGCGACTAACAATAAGTGATTCAACCTGAAGGTACTAGCCTCAGACCACAGGAATCAAGTAAGTAGATAACTTTTAAGAGCCAACTGTGATCACTACAGGAGTGCTAGACGTTAAAGAAGAAGAGCATTTTTTAGTCGTTTTTAGGTGACCATGACTTAACCGAGATGTCGAGGCTGTCTGAGGTCCTGATGTCGGTGGGGAGCTCCTTCCACCATTTGGGAGCCAAGACAGGAGGAGAGAAGTCTGGAAGAGGTTTTAAGGTGAGTTGACCCACGCAGGGTGGGAGTTAAGTAAAGTAAGTTAGTAAGTGAAGGAAGTAAGTACAGTTAGTAAGTGAAGGAAGTAAGTGAAGTAAGTAAAGTTAGTAAGTGAAGTAAGTAAAGGTAGTAAGTGAAGTAAGTAAAGGTAGTAAGTGAAGTAAGTAAAGGTAGTAAGTGAAGTAAGTTAGTGAGTGAAGTAAAGTTAGTAAGTGAAGTAAGTAAGTAGGTAAAAGCAAGTATCTATCTATCCGTGTGTGTGTGTGTGTGTGTGTGTGTCTGTCTATCTATCCATCTATCAGAGGACGACACTTGAATCAACTTTAGCATTTATTCACAAGCAAAAAAAAAGACCACAGTGTTTCCAAACTGTCTTTTGTACTGCATGGGTGCCTGCATCAACTGGTCAAACTCAGAAAGCCAATGTGGGTTTACAAAAACATCTACAAAGGAATGAGAACGTCCTTTTTTTTTTCTTCTTCTTCTTCTTGTTTTGGTTGATTTTCTTTTTTTTGTTTGCGACGGCCCGGGAGCGTGGGGATTTCAGATCTGTGTGCTGAAACATGGTTAGACGGTGACGGACACCTACAGCGTTGGCACTCGGCTGGGCGCCATGACGACAGCGGCTCATGACGAGGAGGAACGGTGTGTGACGGGCCGGTGGAGCGTCGAGCCGCCTCTTAGCGCCAGCACAAGATGGAGCACCGAGCCGCCCTGGATCTTGTAGTCTGCTGCTGTTTTCTCATCGTTCCTGAGAGGAGAAAGAACGGGAGAGAGCACAGGACGGGTTAGAGGATCTAAGGCCCCCTTTATTCTTCCTTATATCTATTTTTACTGTAAAATAGTCAACTTTTCATGGGATAAAAACAGAAACCCTTTTTCAGTTTTGTGAGGGGCATTTTGTGGCGTTTATTGTTATTGTTTATTGTTAAAAAGATCCCCATTAGCTGTCACCAAAAGTGGGAGGAGCTAGTCTTCCTGGGGTCCACAAGACAAAACAAAAATCACTTAACAATTAAACATTGTAGACATTATTATATACGTCATCAGAAATCATTCCGAATAAGTTATTACATTCATATCTATTACATTAATTCTCGCTTTCATACAGTAAATATGTTAATTCACTACTCACAAATTTAAATAGTGCATTCTCAAGTAATAATTAAAAGATACTTTACTATTCAGTTCACGTATATTCAGTGGGCAATTATTCCAATAACTGATAGCACGATAAATAATGTTCTCTTTAAGGCATTTGATTTTGGACATGGTGACATCATCTGACCACCATTAGCTGACCTTGTCACATAAGAATGAACCTGATCACATCTGACAATTTGGTTATATAAGAAAACAGGTTGAAAAGAATAGACAGTGTTTCTAAAAAAATTTGTTGTGTCTTCTCTTCTGTTTGTTGTTGTTGTTTTCAACACAAACCACTGAGTCACACACTAGAGCAGCTGGAGCCAAAAGCTGCTTCTCCTCCATTTAGTCAGTTTTTACTAAGAGCATGATGGAAAAACTGCTAAAAGAATCTAGTTGTAGTCTAAAATCTCAGTCTGAGCCTAAAAACTCTAAACTCTTGTCTTTAGATGTGAGCTGATAGTTTTCCAGGAGTCTTTTCTAAATCTTTTCAAAGTCTTCTGGTGTATAAGGAGCATTAATCTACACAGATGAGATGTAACCGCCCCACATCGGTGGTTCGGTTTGCTCCCTCCCTGTCTTAATAGCTCTCCTAAGGGCGGAGCCATTTGGCCGACCTGATCGCCCAAACATCAATTATTGGCACACCTTGCAAAGCTGCCAAACAGGAATCAACACACAAAGGATCCTCTGCTAAAATAAGTTAAATGTTAAGTAAACAAGCTCATAAAGAAAGAAAGAAAGAAAGAAGCAGATCACCAAGAAGGAAACAAGAAATGACCCTTCTTAAGTAGTAGCCCGTGGACTAAGTATGTCGTTTTATTTACTCTTTTGGCGTAGTATTGTGTTGTGTTGTTTACAAGCTGGGCGCATGCTTTTCATGCAATGTGAACACAACTCAGCTATTTTTTTGACATTTTATAGACAAGCCATTAAACACATAATTGACTAATACCCGATTGATTAATCAACAGTAAAAATAATCAGTACTTGCAGCTCTCTGGTCCAGATGATTCCACTGAGCTAATGTGGTGCAAGTAAAGATTGTTGAAGCTAATCTGAGAGGATCCTTTTCTTGTTTTGCAGAGACAAAAGCCACGTGAGCATGTAAACGTGCATTCTTAGAAATGTTTTAGTGATTATACTATTGCTGAACTCGAGGCTGTGGGTATATTGTGTTGTAGAGTAAATGTGCCATTGGTTTGCTGGAAACACCTGCAGTTTTATGTCATTCATTGTCTCTTTTTAACCCAGTTGTTATGATCTTAGTTTGAGGTCTAGGGGTCACAGGAAGTACCATATTTGGTCAACATAAAACTATGCAGAAAAGTGGCCGCACGGACTCTAAGTTGAACAATTACTTTATTAACAGGCAAAAGGAATAAACAGAGATAAACCAACTAAGTAGCACAGAAAAAGGAAGCATCTAAATCTTCAGGGTCTCCAAGGCAAAAATAAGAAACAGAAGTCAATCACTATCTGGAAAATAAGATTCAGCTAAACCTACCAAACAAAACAGACAATGCTAAGCTCCCTAAATAAGCAAAAAAAACCAGGAAAAAACAGGTTAACAAAAATGGCTGAGAACCCTTCCAGGCTTTCAGACACTCTGAACAAACAAGTCTCACGGGTTGGTTGGTGCAGAACAAATAAAAACCCGTATTTAACAACAAAACGGGCCTCGTGTACTACCTGGGACTAGGGCTGGGCGATATGGACCAAAAGTCATATCCCGATAGATTTAGGCTTAATATCGATATACGATATATATCCCGATATTTTTTTTATCGCAAAGTGAGAGCAAATTTTCAGTCAAAGCCAAATATGACATGTCACAAGTAGTTTTATTGAAACTGTTTAAGTGAACATAAATACTGTATAACAGGAGTATCTTTTTTTTTCAAATTAAAGCTCCAAAAAGTGCACATTTAATTTAAAAATTATCTTAAATAACAATAGCCTATGAAATAAAATTGCCAATCTTTTTCTGAAATAAATATATTTATATGAGAAAAGGATAATGAACATTACAAAAGAACTAAATATGACAAACTCTAGTAAGGGCAGCATTTATATATAAAGAAAGACATTTTTTTAACTATATCGATATATTCGATATGGTCTAATTCGATATCACATTTTAAAAATATATCGAAATATCTTTTGATTTTTTCGTAACTATTCCCATTGTTAATTCTTGAAGTTTGTTTTAATTTAAGTTGTATGTGCTGTATATTATATGTCGGACCCCAGGAAGAATAGCTGAAGTTGTGCTGCAGCTAATGGGGATCCAAATAAAACAGTAAACAATATGGGTATATCGCCCAGCCCTACGTGGGAGCTGTATGAGAACTATAGGAGAAAAGAAAAGTTTGCACTGACCGCTCGCACGGCTTAAAAACACCTGCGTCCTTTTGGACTCAAACCTGACTCACAGCACTTACTTTTTTATTTTATTTAACCTTTATTCAACCAGGGAATATCCCATTGAGATTAAGAACCTCTTTTTCAAGGGAGCCCTGGCCAAGAGGCAGCAAACACAGAATACAGTTACACATTTACATAACATACAGACCTTAAACACATCATGAGAAACAAGTGCATGTTATGGAATTGGCCTCAATAACTCTTAGTTTGGATTTAAAAGTGCTCAAAGAAACAAACTCAGTTAATTTCCATTCTTTCTGGCGCATATTCCAGCATAAAGTGCAGAGTAAACAAATGCCCTTTTACCAACTCTGTAGAGCAGAAGGGACAGAAAGCAACAATTGATCTTGTGAACGAAGAGAATAAGATCCTGCATTTCTCACAGTAATTAAGCTGCAAATTTACTCTTGTCTTGTTTCTTGACTTCATCTTTGCTTGTGTTGTACCAACTCTCAATGTTCGTCTCTTTGGATAAAAGCATCTAAATAATATTGTAGAATTGTAGAATCTCACAGATCAAGACGCTTCATGTGGAGATACTCACATCTGTTTTCCACTGTAGATGAGTCTCTGTTGCTGCGGGGGGATCCCTTCCTTCTCCTCCACCCTTTCTTTAATTCGCTCCACCTTCATTTACACAAAAACAAGACATTTAGAAATGCTACTTCAAAGTCAACAGTATTACTGTGAATAGTCTCATCTGAATCATTGTGTGGTTTAGTAAGCTGGTGTTTTGTAGGCCTGTGCAAATCTTAACTGTCAAATAAATGCAGTCGAAAAAATACAACATTCACTGGAAATTGCCACTTCAAACAAGTTTTAACAAAGAATATAAAAGGTGTTTTTGCTTGTAAAAAAAGAAAAAAAAGAAAAAGTAAATCAGCCAGTGAAACAAGTCGCTTGTTAGTTAAGATGTCTTGAAATAGGAGACATTTTAAATAAATTAGACAGTACTAAAATACTAAAAAATACTAAATATAAATAAAATAAATAAAAATACCCAAAAAATTGGACAGTACTGAAAATACTAAAAAAATACTTAAAAAAATAAATTAAGAAAATACTAAAAATAAATAAAAATACTAAAAATAAATTAGACAGTACTAAAATACTAAATATAAATAAAATAAATAAAAATACCCCAAAAATTGGACAGTACTGAAAATACAAAAAAAAAACTAAAAAAAACTAAATTAAAAAAATACTAAAAATAAATAAAAATAAATTAGACAGTACTAAAATACTAAAAAATAAAAAATAAAATACAAATACTAGACAGTATTTGGTACAATTTTTCTTATTTTGTTATGTTCTGGTTGGTTATACATGAAGCAAAAATTAAAAAAAATTGATCACAAAAAATATTTATTTGTATTGCCCCTTATTGCTTTTAGTAAAAAAAAAATTGAATAAATTAAAGACATTTAGAAATGCTACTTCAGAGTCAACAGTATACAGGTTCATGTGTTGTTTTTCCATCTTATATGCAATAGTTTCTCACCTTGTCTGTGGGCTCGATGTCGATCTCTATTTCTTTTCCGGTGAGGGTCTGAAACAGAAACATGATCACATCAGCAGCAGCTTTATGGAATCACACGTACAGTCTGCAACACAACTCTCACATCAACGCACAGGAGACTTTATCACGTGATAGAGCTGCAACTGTTTTCATAAGAAATTAATTGCAGTCATTTTTCATGCAGAAATGGCAGAAAAATGCTGTTTGCAGCCTCTCAGATATATAGATTCCCAGCTTTCCTCTTTTTCTATATCATATTAAACTGAATATCTTCAAGTTTAATTTATTGTTCAAGTCAACAATAAATTGAGTCAAAATAATAGTCAGATTTTCAATATTAAAAATAATCATTAGTTGCACCACTAGTCTGTGACCCATCAGATTGTGTTATTTAATTAGGCATTTCATTATGAGCATAAAGAGTGACATCATGGATATTTATATCAGGATTAACTGTGATAGCAAAGGGCTGCAACTACTAATTATTTGGAGTATCATTGATTAATTAATTATTGTTTTAGAATATGTCGATAGAACATCAGAAAATTGTGAAGTGTTGCATCACTATTAGGCAGCGAAATATGGAATATTACTTTATACATTTACTTAGGTTATGTGTTTAATTTTGAGGTACTTGTACTTTACTTGAGTATTTCCATTTTATGTAACTTTGTCTACTTTACTACATTTTAAGGTAAATATTGTACTTTTTACTCATTTATTTTCTCACTCATTTACTACATTTAGCTGACAGCTTTAGTTACTTTTGACAGGATTTTAAAGTTATAAGATGTTTTGGGGTTTTTTTCCTTCAAATCAAAAACCCCATAACAATATATTAAGTAATTAAAATAAGCCCCATCTTGAGGAAATTAAAACTCTGCTTACATAAATGCATCAATACAAATAATCTAATAATATATTTAGAATATATAAAACAATCTGAGTGTGTCTATTCTGCATAACGAGTACTTTTACTTTTGATACTTTAAGTACATTTTGATGCTGAAACTTTTGTTCTTTTCCTTCAGTAAGTTTTGAATGCAGGACTTTTACTGTAGTGGAGTAATTTCACAGTGTGGTGTTAGTACTTTTACTTAAGTAAAGGATCTGAATACTTCTTCCACCACTGCAATTAGGGCTGGGTGATATGGAGATAATAAAGCGATGATGCTGTTGGGTTGCTCATTTGTGCTTTCACTTAAACTTTACACAGTATGATTTCTGATGAAAATCAGTAATGTGGATATATTGACATTACACGTTACTGCAATACAGCCTTGGAAACCAGGAAAATACAACACTGTTGCTATTTTGTTGCAGTTTTGTCTGTTGTTTATTTGTGCATCACAACACCACGTACACATTTACACACATCCACATTCACACTACTGATGTTACTGATTTTCACACCTCATACTTGTATTTAGTTTACTTTATATTTATACTTTTGGCAATAAACCACGTAACTTATTGGCATGTTGTGTCTCTTCCCGGTTTTTGTCAACCTAGAGCCAGGTTTATGACAAAGTGGGGGCTCGTTTGGCTTTTTGATCCCGTTTGTGCCATTTGTAAATTTAATTCAAACATTTGGGGGTTGGTTCTAATAGCAACCATTGGTAAATGTGAGTATTTGAGCTTAGCCTGTATTTTGAATGTATTTGCTTGGCTATAATTGTTTACTGTCGGGTTAAAATGAACAATAAATTGAAGAAAACAATGGTGGTCTAATAATGTTTTCCATGACTGTAGTCTCAGATCACAGTGTCGATAATAATACTGATATATTTTCTAGCCCTTGATGCTGATGCAAGGATATAATCATAATGGATGAGCTGGATCCAGATAATATGCAGCGTTTGCCTGATAATTGTACCACATTACTGATCCATTATTTTTATCTTGATCAGTTTATCGGATTAGTTTAAGTGAGGTCCTAATTATAACAATAAACCGGCGACAAGCAGCAATATCTGCATGGCACAGATTCATCTTGTGCTCTAGTGTGACAGAATTCCACGGGTCACATATTTTGTTGCAACACCGGTGTTGTGTCCTTACTGGTTTCTGAACTAACTGGTGACCATACTGGTGTGTGCAGCTGTGTTCCGCCTCAGTTAGCAGATTTGTCACATATTTAATAAAACATATAAAGTCATGGAAAAAATAATTAGACCAACCTTGTTTTCTTCTATTTCTTGTTCATTTTAATGCCTGGTGCAACTAAAGGTACATTTGTTCGGACAAACATAAAAATAACAACAAAAATAGCTCCTAAGAGTTTAATTTAAGAGCTGATAGCTAGACATTTTCCATGGTTTTCTTGATAATAACCAAAATCATTATCAAGAAAACCATGGAAAATGTCTAGATGTCAGCTCTTAAATGTAACTTTTATGAGCTATTTCTGTTTTATGAGCTATTTATGTTGTTATTATTATATTTGTTTGGACAAACATAAAGATAATAACAAAAATAGCTGATAAGAGTTTAATTTAAGAACTGATATCTAGACATTTTCCATGGTTTTATTGATAATGAATTTGGTTCTAGTCAATAAAATCATGGAAACTGTCTAGATATCAGCTCTGATATTTAACTTGTATAAGCTATTTCCGTTGTTATCATTATATTTGTCCAAATAAATGTACCTTTAGTTGTACCAGGCATTAAAATGAACAAGAAATTGAAGAAAACAAGGGTGGTTTAATATTTTTTCCATGACTGTACACTAGCACAACAGAATAATGATGGGGGAAATACTGTCTTCCTTTTAAAAAAAAAAATCCATTTGACTCAAAAGTATTATGCGAGTCAAAAACTAGTAGAATCTGATAACACTTTACTATTTTTGTTGTTATCATTATATTTGTCCAAACAATTGTACCTTTAGTTGTACCAGGCATTAAAACAAACAAGAAATTGAAGAAAACAATGGTCTAATCATTTTTTCCATGACTGTATTTTTCTAGGCATCATTAATACTAAACCAACTTTAGTAATTTCACTGTTCACTTTATAGAGCTAATATGAATCTGATAAATAATCATGTGGTGTGTTCTACAGATGATAATGTAACTTGATAATGATTTTGGTTAGTATCAAGTTAACAACTTATGATGGGGAAATACTTCTGATATCTAGACATGTTCCATGGTTTTCCTGATAATGATTTTGGTTATTATCAAGAAAACCATGTTAAATGTCTAGATATCAGCTCTATAATAAAACTATTATCAACTATTGTTGTTGTTATCATTATATTTGTCCAAACAAATGTACCTTTAGTTGTACCAGGCATTAAAATGAGCAAGAAATTGAAGAAAAAAAAGGGTGGTCTAATACTTTTTTCCATGACTGTATTTTTGGTCATTTTATGTCTTTTTTGGTCATTTTTTACATCTGTTTTTTGGTGATTTTGTGTTTTTTAATTATTATTACATCCATTTTTTTGTCAACTCAAATTACCTGGGGGCCGCTGAAGGCAGTATCAAAATGACCAAAAAAAAGACAGAAAATGACACAAAAAATACACAAAATAAAAATAAAAAAATACAAAATGACTGAAATAACACTAAATTACTTTAAAAAAAAGAAACAAAATGACCAAAAAAGACACAGAATTACCAAAATAGACACAAAATACATCAATACAATATACATTTTACATCTATTTTGATCATTTTGTGTCTTTTTTAGTCATTTTTACATCTACAGTCATGGAAACATTCTTGATAATGATTTTGGATATTATCAAGAATGTTTCCATGACTGTAGATGTAAAAATGACTAAAAATTTATGAAAAAAAGTAATGCTGATGACTGAGCGGAATCCAGATAATATGCAGCATTTTCCTGATAATAGTCTCAAATGACCGACCCATTATGTTTATCTCAATCAATTTATCGGATTAGTTTAAGTGAGGTCCTATTTATAACAATAAACCGGCGACAAGCAGCAATATCTGCCTGACACAGATTCATCTTGTGCTCTAGTGTCACAGAATTCCACGGGTCACATATTTTGTTGTAACACCGGTGTTGTGTCCTTACTGGTTTCCAAACTTACTGGTGACCATACTGGTGTGTGCAGCTGTGTTCCACCTCAGTTAGCAGATTTGTCACATATTTAATAAAACATATAAAGTCATGGAAAAAATTATTAGACCAACCTTGTTTTCTTCCATTTCTTGTTCATTTTAATGCCTGGTGACAAACATAAAAATAACAACAAAAATAGCTTCTAAGAGTTTAATTTAAGAGCTGATATCTAGACATTTTCCATGGTTTTCTTGATGATAACCAAAATCATTATCAAGAAAGCCATGGAAAATGTCTAGATATCAGCTCTTAAATGTAACTTTTATGAGCCATTTCTGTTGTTATTATTATTATATTTATTTGGACAAACATAGAGATAACAACAAAAATATAATTTAAGAGCTGATATCTAGACATTTTCCATGGTTTTCTTGATAATAATTTTGATTATTATCAATTAAAACATGGAAAATGTCTATATATCAGCTCTGAAATTTAACTTTTATAAGCTATTTCCGTTGTTATCATTATATTTGTCCAAACAAATGTACCTTTAGTTGTACCAGGCATTAAAATGAACAAGAAATTGAAGAAAATGATGTAAATAATGCTGATGACTGAGCGGAATCCAGATAATATGCAGCATTTGCCTGATAATAGTCTCAAATTACCGACCCATTATTTTTTATCTCAATCAATTTATCGGATTAGTTTAAGTGAGGTCCTATTTATAACAATAAACCGGCGACAAGCAGCAATATCTGCCCGGCACAGATTCATCTTGTGCTGTTGGGTCACAGAATTCCACGGGTGACACATTTAGCTGTAACACCGGCTAAAGAATCGGCTAACCTGCTTTAACTGAGTTAGCATCTATCAAATAACAGCTAATGGCTAGCATTAATCAGATAGCAGTGTGTTGCTAGCTAGTAGCTAGCTACACTTAATACTGAGCCCCAAAAACAGACAGAAGCGCGGGCTGTTTCTGCATATATTGCATATATTGCATATAAAGGTTAGAATATAATTTGTTTCTGCTCCTCGGCCCAAAAATAAATAAATGAGCGAACCGGTCCGAGCTACTCAACAACAGCAGCTCCGAACCAACGAAGAAGAGTAGAAAAAACTAGAGTCTTACCTTTACTTTGATCAGCATCTTGAATAAACAATATACTACTATCTCCAATTAAATGAACTGCTTGAATACTTTGATATACTAGCGAGTTACAGCCTGTTTGTCTGGATGACTTGAATTCACTTCCTGTGTACACGACTAAACATTCCGGTGGTGAAGGCGGAATACGCGGAACAATGGTTCCGCTCTAATAAAACATTGCTTTCATATGCAGCGAAAATATTAAATATCACGCTGTAAAACACTCCATTACAAGTCAAAGTAAACTTTTACTCCACAAAATTTAGCGCCAAAATAAAAGTTCACAATTTTATAACAATAGTGGATAATTATTTGACAGAGACATGTGAACATGGCTTATTTTAACTTTAGACAGTACTAAAATAATTATCATTATTATTATTATTATTATTATTATCATTATTATTATTATTATTATTATTATTATTATTATTATTATTATCATCATTATTATTATCATTATCATCATTATTATTATTATTATTATTATTATTATCATCATAATATTATTATCATTATTATTATTATTATTATTATCATCATCATTATTATTATTATTATTATTATTATTATCATCATTATTATTATTATTATTATTATTGTTATTATTATTGTCATCATTATTATTTTTATCATCATCATTATAAAACCTGCAACCCGAATGCGGATAAGCGGTTAATATAAATGAATGAATGAATAAAATAATAAAAAATAAATAAAAAATACTAAAAATAAATCAGATAAATAAAAATACTAAAAATAAATGAGACAGTACTAAAATACTAAAAATAAGTAAAATAAATAATAATACTAAAAATAAATTAGAAAGTACTAAAAATACTAAATACAAAAATAAATAAATACGAGACAGTACTTGGTACATTTTTTTTTATTTTAGCAGTCTACTTTTCTGCATTCAAGTATAAAGGAAAGATTATCAATCTTTTAATATTTTTTTTTTGTTATTTTATAAGGTTCTGGTTGGTTATACATGAAGCAAAAAAATACAAAAAATACAAAATAAAAGTTCCCCCTCACAGGACAACACTTAACCATACTTTATACCAGTGATTCTGGTACAAAGTATGGTAAAGTACACACATAAATTAAAATATAATTATATATATATATAATTATATATAATATATAATATATAAACATAAGACTTCAGGGGCCGGATTCACAAGTGTTCTTTTTTTTTTCTTAAGAATTTTTAAGAATGTTCTTAAATGCTATTCACCATTTTTTTTCTTAAGAATTGTCGTATGTCTTAGGAACTTCTTAGTTTTCTCACTTAGATCTTAGTTCTTAGATTTTTAACTTAAGATCACTTGCATGGTTTCTGTTACTTGGCCTACTTAAATAATTGTGTTCATAATGATTAATTAAGTAGCATCAAATACAACAACTGTCTCTTGAAAGACATTTCAATTATTATGTAAACTGGCTGAATGAGTTTTATGTGATACATTCACAAAAAAACTATTCTGACCAACTTCAATGAACAAAACTTGTTAGCACATTGTCTAGCGCTGAACTAAATATTAAAGAAATCAAATAAATGTCGTACAAATTTATTCAAGTAAATACAAACCAAGACTTTCCTTTTCACTGTGGCTGTTTTCAGACTGGTGAGGAATTCTCTTAAAGTTGAGAAGAAATATGAGAAGAAATCTAAGAACTTTATTTTCAAGAATCTCATTTGTTCTCAAGTTCTATCTTAGGAAACAAACTTGAAGAAAGTTAAGAAAAAAAATAGAGAAAAGATAAGAGTCTCTTCATGAATACTAAATCTTCTTAAATTTAAATTTAAAGTTCAGAAAAAAGTGACACTTTTCACAGCATTTTTTTTAAGAACACTTTGTGAATCCGGCCCTAGTTCAGCCTTTGAATCAAACATACTTAGTTATGTTTTACCTCATCATCTGACTTTTTAAATGAACTTCCTGTGATGTTTATGATGCTTCCCTGCACTCACACAGATGTGAATCGTTCCACTGATTAGACAGGAAGTCTACAAAGTGTGTGTCTCCCGCTGTGACCTGCATCATTCAGTCATGGTGACTCCACTCGTCTTTGGTTTGACAATCCTGGTTGTTTTTGCAACAACTGTTGCTAATGCAGGTAGAGATGTCTCAGCCTTATCTACGCTTAAAGTGTTTCATGTTCACAAACTGGAAGTCACGAGAATTTGTTTTGCAGATATTGAAGTAATGTGTGGAAGAGACTCTGTGAGCGTCATTTTCTGTCTTTCTTTTAGTCATTTTGTCTTGCGTCTATTTTTTTTTTTGTCATTTTGACTTTTTGTGTCTTTTATTCATTTTGTCTTTTTTAGTCTTGTTTTTTTGTGTCTTTTAGTAATTTTGTTTTGTGTCTTTTAGTCATTTTGTCTTTTTAGTCATTTTGTCTTTTTAGTCATTTTGTCTTTTTAGTCATTTTGTCTTTTTTTGTCTTTAGTCATTTTGTCTTTTTTTGTCTTTAGTCATTTTGTCTTGTGTCTTTTAGTCATTTTGTCTTTTTTTGTCTTGAGTCATTTTGTCTTGTGTTTTTTTGTTTTTTGTGTCTTTTTCTTAGTCATTTTGTCTTTTTTTTACTCCTTTAGTCCAACATAAAATGTGATTTTGAATCTTTTTTTAGTTTTTACTTTTCTAAACACTATCATGCTCAGTAAAGAATTTTAAAAGTTGAACAAAGGTGTCAAATATAACACAAGTGTTTCATGTTCAGAAACTGGAAATCATGAGAATTTGTTTTCCAGATATTGAAGTAGTGTGTGGAAGAGACTCTGTGAGCGTCATTTGTCTTTTTTTTTTCCAGTCATTTTCTGTCTCTTTTAGTCATTTTGACTTTTTGTCTTTTTTTTTTAGTCATTTTGTTTTTTTTGTTTTTTAGTCATTTTGTCTTTTTTTGTCTTGAGTCATTTTGTCTTGTGTTTTTTTTTTGTGTTTTTTTTTAGTCCTTTAGTCCAACATAAAATGTGATTTTGAATCTTTTTACCTTTCTAAACACTATCATGTGAAAATGTGAACAAAGGTGTCAAATATAACAAGTGTTTCATGTTCAGAAACTGTAAATAATGAGAATTTGTTTTCCAGATATTGAAGTGGTGTGTGGAAGAGACTCAGTGAGCGTGTCATGGAGGATCAGTGCTGACATGGTGCCTCACGCCTCTCGTCTCTTCCTGGGGAGCTGCATGGCGTCTAAACTAAACCGCCTGCCCAGCGGAGACGGAGTAGCTCTCTTCAACTACCAGTTTGCTGACTGCAAATTTAAAAAACTGGTAATGTGAATACTATATTTAACTTAACTACATCTTGGCCTCTTTAAGTGTTAATAAGCTGTTTTTCTGCAGATGAAAGGGAAACGTCTCTTCTATCAGAGTGAGCTGACTTTCAGGCCGCAAGCCAAGCCAAAACCTGCTGCTTTTGTGTATCCAGTCGAATGTGTTTATAAGAGGTAGGAGCCACGGTTATTTGGGGTTTTTCATTAGTTTTAGTTTTAATTTTGTTGTGATTTTTTTTTTTTTTTTGTTTTAGGCCTAAATGGGTTAAACACCCACTTTTAGGCAAGTCATATTCTGTAATATTCTGGCACACAGAAAAAAAGCTACATGGTAAATGGTAAATTTAGTATTTTTTTCATTGAACATGTGATTATCTGAACCTGGTCTCACAGAAATCCGTGAAATAGCCACGGATTTCGCTACAATGCAAGTTAATGACAGTCATATTGATGTTTTTTCCTATTGGTTTGTTCCAAGTCACGTGACTTTCAAGGTCCCGGCGGTCAGAACAAAAAAACATGGTGGACAGTTCTCTCATTTTTAGTAAAAAAATCAATATTGTGACTGTTTCTGCATAAAAATGGATTTTGATCACATTTCTAGCGAGAAATATGTTTTATTTCCTAAATATTCACTCAGTGAATGTACATAATCACTTTGTGGTGAAGATCTCGCCATTAACTTGCATTGTGGCGAAATCCGTGTCAGTTTCACGGAAATTTGAGTGATTCCGTGGCTATTCCACGGATTTTGAGTTAAGCGAATCCGTGGCTATTTCACGGATTCCTGTGAGACCATGTTGGATTATCTATAGTCAGATTGCACGAGAAATACAGTAAGAATTTCAAGCACTTTATCCAAAATCCAAGCACTTTTTAAACCTTGAAAATACAACATTAAATGTTTTTCTGCAACAACTTGGTATTCACTAGAAGTTTGTGATGAGTGACAGGTTGTTGTTTTTTTTTTTTCATGCAAAAATTTGGGTTCTAAAATTCAATTAAGCTTATGCTTTATTTAAGGGGTTTAGTGCAAGGTTATAATAGTTTGGGATTTTTCATTAGTTTTAGTTTTTTACATTTTTTTGTGAACTTTTGTTTTCAAATTCAATTCGTTTTAATGAGTTTTTAGAGTGAGTTTGCTAGTTTTTTATTTTTTTATTTTGGGAAAATGCTTAGTTTTAGTTTAGTTTTTTTGTGATGGGGTATTGGGTGCCAGATTTTTTTTTAAAAAGTCACAAATGTTTCCTTTAGTTCATTTGGCTTATCCATCTTCGACCAATACGTTTACTAAGTCATAAAACCAGATGGATTAAATAGATTTTATATCAATCAAAAAGGTTTAATTATTTTTTATGTTTTGGAAAATGCTTAGTTTTAGTTTAGTTTTTAGTTTTAGTGTTGGTTATTTTTTTTGTAATGGGGTATTTGTTGGATGCAAGATTCAAAAAAAGTCACAATAAATGTTCCTTTAGTTCCTTTGTCTGATCCATCTCAGCCCCAATAAGTTTACCAAGTCATAAAACCAGAAATGGGTTTCATATCAACCAAAAACTTGACCAAGACGAAAACTAATTACATTTTCACTATCATTTTAGTTAGTTTTTGTAACCACAAAATGCAGTTTCAGTTATGGTTTTTTTAAAAACTCATTTTTATTTTCATTTCAGTTAACAAAAATGTGTTTTCATTTCTAGTTTCATAGCTCATACACTAAGACATTTCAGATCAGTTCAACTTGCAAATGAAGGTTCACCTGCTGCCTTAAAACTGCAAGTTAACTCAAATTAAGATTACCTTTGTTTCAACTCTGAAAATAAAGTTCAAAAGGTAGATTATACTACACTGTTCTAGTTGTCACAATGTTGTTTTTTAAGTTGTCAAAGTTGACTTAACTTTTAATCACTTGTAATCTTAACTTGATACCATTAGTTGAAACAAAATATAATTATACATCATTGATACATGAGAACTTTTAATCACATCTTGTTTAAACTTGATACTGTGAGTTAAAACATTTTTTAAAAACATTATCAATACAATAACATTCTTTAGCTAGTAAAACAGACAGATATTTCATTATTATTGTAACTCACAGTTCTGAGTTAAACTAACTTAGCCGTATTTATACGACTCCCCATTTAAAGTTGAGGATTAAAATTCTAAATTTGTTTCAACTTGCATGGTAAATGACAGAGCTTCACACTGAATTCTTGCATTTGTCCAAGAACATTTATTTTATAAATATTCATAGCTCATATTTAAGGTTTAACATTCCCAGTGTATATTATATTGTTGTGTGTGTATATATATCTAGTGTATTATATTGTTGTATTTCAGACCTGAGGGCTGGGTTCCCCCGTTCCTGATGCCTGCGTCGGGCGTCTCTGAAGGCCGAGGCCAGCTGGTCTTCCACATGGCTCTCCTCGATGGTCAGTTCTATCATTACAACATGATGAAACTTTTAAAAAATGCCGTTCTTGTTGGAAAAATGAGTTGCTCAATCTCTTTGAGATCAGTCTGAGCTTCTCATATTCGTCTCATTCTGTGATCATTTGTTTCTGAATAACTTCTCCTCAGGGACCTTCAGGAGCAAGAGATGAGCTAAAAAGAGACAAAGACATCACTGAGATGAAGGAGGTTGAGTTGAGAAAACCACTTGAGCAAAACTTGAAGTAAGACCAACTGAGGAGATCTCATAGTTGTATATGCCCCTGATCTCAAGTGTCTCAATTAAATTCTCCTTCAAAATAACAGACATAATTGAGATCAGGGGCTACAACTATACTAACTATTAGTGATTCTGAGTCTTTGTCTCTTTTTAGCTTAACTCTCTGGTATTTTGTCCATTTTTTTTAATCCCTTTCATGTTTTTCGTGTCTTTGTAAGTCTTTTTGTGTCTGTCTTCATGGCCTCATGGAGTTTACAGCCAGAACTTTAGAGGTAAATTTACAGTAGGGCTCCACGCTGCTTTGTTTTCTAGTCTGATGGAGTCAACAAGTCTGGATTTTTTTTTTTGTCTGTCTTCTCATTTTGTCTTTTTTTTTTTTTAGTCATTTTGTGTCTTTTAGTCATTATCTTTTTTTTTTTTTTTTAGTCATTATGTGTCTTTTTTAGTCTTTGTGTATCTTTTGTTTTGTCTTTTTTTTAGTTATTTTGTGTCTTTCTGTGTGGGTTTTTATTTGGTCATTCTCTCCTCATTTTGTGTCTCTTTTGTTCTTTTTGTCTTTTTTTTGGTCATTTTGGAGGTAAATTTACAGTAGGGCTCCACGCTGCTTTGTTTTCTAGTCTGGATGGAGGCAACAAGTCTGGATTATTTGGAGCTTTTGGAGACTCCACAGGGTTAACTCTTGCTCCTAAAGGTCCCTTAGGAGAAGTTCAAACAGATCTCCACTCATATTCCCTCTTCACCTCCAGATCAGTTAACAGGCGTAGCGAAGTCTAATGTCGTCCCTCTGGGCTCCTTCATGCCGATCTGGGCGGCGGTGGAGCAGAAGTCCCATCAGCCCTTGCTGCTGCTGATGGAGGAATGTGTTGCAGCAACCACACCAGAGCTGCACTCTGCCAGCCAGGTTCACCCCATCATCAGCAACAAGGGGTAGGACACACACCTTCCTGTTACTGGGCCACATTCACAATGTGTTAAGATAAAAAAATAAGATGTTCCTAAGAATGTTCTTAAATGCTATTCACCTTTTTTTTTTTTTTCTTTTTTTTTTTGTGCTTTTCTGTGTTAATGTATTCATGTGTTAATGTGTTTTACTCTTTTTGGTCACTTGATGTCTTTTTTTTTTTTTTTTTTTTTTTTTTTTTTGGTCTTTGTGTCTTTTTGTTCAGTCTGTCTTTTTTTTTAAGTCAGTCTTTTTTCCCCATCATTTTGTCTTTTTTCAGTCTTTGTCTTTTTTTTTGTCATTTTGTGTCTTTTTTGGGTGATCTGAACTGTGCGATTCTGTTCAGTGAGCGAGGGTCGCGGACAACATGCATGTTAAATTGGGGGTCGCGACTCAAAGGTTGAGATGTTGGATCACTTGCGTGACAATGTTTTGATCCGTGAACTTTAGAAATCTGAGGATAGCACCGTTCAGTGTAGCAAGACTGAAAGAACATTTCAATTATATGTCAACTGCTAAAATAAACTTGATGTGATACATTCATAAAAAAAACTATTCTGACCAACTTCAATGAACAAAACTTGTTACCACATTGTCTAGGACTGAACTAAATATTAAAGAAATCAAATATAACTCATACAAATTGTTCAGGTAAATATCAAGACTTTCCTTTCCACTGTAGCTGTTTTCAGACTGGTGAGGAATTCTCTTAAAGTTGTGAAGAAATCTAAGAACTTTGTTTTCAAGAATGTCATTTATTCTCAAGTTCTATCTTAGGAAACAAACTTAAGAAAAGATAAGAACTTCTTCATGAATACCAGATCTTAAATTTTGTCTTAAGAGCAAAGTTAAGAAAAAAATGGCATTTTTCTCTTAAGAATGCTTTGTGAATCTGGCCCATTGTTTTCTGGAATTCAAAGTCTGATATTCATATTTATTATATCTAAACCTGAGTTTTACCTTCCTGTAGGTGTCTTTTGGAAAGCGTGAGGAGTAACTCTGTGTTCCTGCCTCGCTACCACTCGTCTGCTGTCGTCCTTTACCTGCAGTCCTTCAAGTTCGGTCACGGAGACGAGGTGAGAGGATGATTGGAAACTAATCTATGGAATATATTCATGATGAATAACTGCACAGCAAAATTGGAGTGTTAAATTTAACACTTTTTCTGAGTTTATATAGTTCTCACGGATTCAGAGTTAAAATTACACTCTGAAAAGTGTTAATATTTAACTCTTTAATAGTGTTAAATATTTGACACCCTTGGTGTTTTATGACACATAAGTGCACTTTTAACTCCAAATTGTTATTCCTTTTCACTGAGTGTTAATTTTTAACATGCATTGTGTTACTTTGACACATTAAAGTGTATTTTTAACCCTAAAATCATGTTATTTCCTTTCACTAAAGTGATAATTAACATTCATTGTTTTGTTTTACGATACATTCAAAGTGCATTCTGTCTTTAGCCGAACATACAAGTCACAAAATCTGAAGATCAACTCCAACTGAAGTCAATCTAACTCAGGTGTTAACCCTATAAAGCCTGAACCATGAAATAATTGCCGCAAAATTCAATTTTATTTTTAAAACTGCAGTGTTTTTTGAACCTGCTGACAAATAATTAAAAAAAAATCAATTTGCATATATGAATTCTAATTTGTATCATATTTGATACATCAGGTCTTTTGTGCAATTTGTTGCTCACAGTTTGTTGTTCTCGAACGAACACAAACGTATAAAACCTAAAATTTTTAACCTATTAAGACTTTGACTTTCCTTTTAACATTTTCCTCAAACATGTAAAATATTTTTTTTCCATATAACATCAAACATCTGCTAATAGGAAGTTTTCATGCAGCAATAACAGATCCACCAGTGGAACCAGCAGATCATTTTGGCTACATCTGGTATTTTTGTGCAGTCCATTGCTCAGTTTGTTTATCTTCAACACATGTATACATCAGGTTTTACCAGGGGGAAAAACATCACACTGATGATGTAGATGTCTCAAACTTGTGTATCAAATATGATATACTTGGTTTTATAGGGTTAACATGTAACAACCCTGGCAGCTTTTTGATCACTACAATGTTAAAACAACTCCCAAATCAACACTCACCAACTCAAAATTATTAACACAGAAAAAACAACAGTACAGATTTAGCTGTGACTGTTTCATGCTCTTCCTTCCTCAGATGTACATCCACTGTAAACTGGTTGCTTGGGACCCTGACTCTTTCGATGAGAGCAAGAAAACCTGCCAATACTCAAAGGAAAATGGGAGGTAATTATGGATTAAGGGAACAGAAGATGAATACTACTGATGTCGTGTGTGTGTGTGTGTGCTCAAAGTATAAATCTTAAGCCTGGAGGCTGTATTATTAGAATACAGGTGCAATGTGTGAGATATGGCAAAACATTTAGATTTAAACACTCTAAAAGTAAACATTATCAACAGAATATGTAAAGCAATAGTTTTAATAGGTCAAAGATGTTAATGATATAATGAAACATTTGCAGTTAGAAAAAATAAAATTCACCCTGAGAGGTGAGATAGATTTTACACAACATGGCAGCCATTCATGGATTATTATACTAAATATAACCCCATGAAAAATTAACAAATGTAAATTTTGGAAAACTTGACATCCTCCGAGTTGTGTTAATATTTAAATCTTTTATTTGTGAACCTTATTTTTGTTTTGATATTTGATTTGACTCCACCTAAGTTTTTTTTTTTTTTTTTTTTTTTTTTTAATTACTTATTTTTCTACTATCATTCAGTTCTTTCGTGTTGATTTCAAGCATAAATGAAGATGTACCTTCTCTAACGAAAGAAGAAAAACCCAATAAAGAGAAGTTTGGGGAAAAACATACAGCAGTTGAGAAAGCAGATAAAACATAGAATAAGAAAAGAAAAAGACAATTAAGAGCAGTAGAAATGGAGATAAACATGATAAACAACAACTCATCAGAATATAGAGTAAGTGTTCATGACTTTTATTGTATTTTTTTTAAATTTTGAATGTCAAATATGGGGTCTCAAGCCATTATTCTGCCCCTTTTCCTCTGTATATAAATGTTTTCTGAACATCATAACCCTCTGACTGCTCCTCCTCAGGTGGGAACTCCTCGATGACTCCTTCCAGAGCTCCGTCTGTAGCTGCTGTGACTCAGTCTGCCACTCCCGCTCCAGGAGAGGAGTCGAATGGGGTATCACTTTAAAACCTCCTTGGCTGTTTTTATTTTTTAGATTATACTTTTTCTTCACTACTGTATAATTGGTAACGCTTTATAATAAGGTCCTTAATAACCATTAATTAACAAGTAATAAGGCATTGTTCTCGCTTTAGATCCACTAGTTGCAAAAAGCATAGTTAACTTATAGTTAACTTATAATAGATGAGCAATAAAGTATATTTTAATATCAATAAGCAAACAAAATAAGATTAATAAAGGCATGGCAAAGACATAATGGGTGGGTCATGGGTGTTTGTAATGCCATTATTAACACTTATATAAGCTTATAAACACACAGTAATGTTAATAAGCATCTTGTAAGGACTTATAAGGGCCTTATTACTTGTTAACCCTATAAAGCCAAGTGTATCATATTAGATACAGTAATTTTTTAGACCTCTACATCATCAAAAACCTGATGTATACATGAAGATAAACAAACTGAGCAACAAATTGCACAAAAATACCAGATGTAGCAAAAATGATATGCAGGTTCCACGAGTGGATCAGTCATTGCTGCATTAAAAAAACTTCATATCAGCAGATGTATGATGTTGTGTTATATGGAAAAAATATGTATTTTGCATGTTTGAGGAAAAAGGAAAAGTCAAAGTCTTAATAGGTTAAAAATTTTAGGTTTTATATGTTTTTGTTAGTTCAAGAGAAACAAACTGGGCAACAAATTGCACAAAAAGACCTGATGTATCAAATACGATACAAATAACAATTCATATATGCAATTTATTTGTTTTTTAAAAATTCGTCAGCAAGTTAATAAGCACTCAGTTTTATAAAAATGAATTATCCGGCAATTATTTCATGGTTCAGGCTTTATAGGGTTAATTAATGGTTATTACAAGGACCTTAATGTAAAGCGTTGCCTAATATTTTTTATCACCTTTTTTAGAATCCCATGGTGTCCAGCACAATTCAGTGCTGGGACCCCTGATCATTACAGACCCAAAGCCCCACAACGGATCAGAGGTGTCCTTTTCTCCAGCCAGCCTTCAGGTGTAATAATAATAATAATTAACAGTATCGTCTTTGTTCTGAACCTGGAAGTTGACAAACATTAAAACTCAACTTTCTGACTTTCTCAACAGAGAGCCCAGTCTAAGCTGAAGGACTTGAGATCACAACACGGGGGCCAGTAGCTGATGATCTCCGCCTCCTGACTTCCAAGATAATACGACATCAGCTTTACATGATGATCTACTTTGACTATTTCACATGAGCATTTAAACTATCTAATGTCGTACATCGATCTTGAACTCTGCACAAATAAACCTGGTTTAAACTCCTGATTGAGGGTCTAATTGCAGCATTTTTTTTTTTTTTTAGCTGTCTTGATTCTACAGCTCTGCAGAAATCTACCAAGGGGTGGGACACCATTTTTAAAAAAAAAAAAAAAAAAAAAAAAAAAGCTATTCTGGCTGTCTGACACATTGGACCAAAATCTCTCAGATGTTCCAAAATATTTTTGTTAATTTTCAGAGTAACAATTAACGGTAACACTTTACAATAACTATCATTTATAGATGGTAAACGAATGGTTAATGTTTAATCATCATTTATAAACCGTATATAGGCCATTTAGAATGGTGAATAGAAAATGTAATGTTGAACTATAATTTATAACTGCCAAATAGATTACTTTACCATAAACAAACCTAATTATTAGTTTATTAATAGCTTTACACTCATAACAATTTTAACACCATATTAAGTATGTAAATGATTTCAAAATGATTCATATACCTTTAAGAAATTGCTTAAAAATTAAATATGTATGGAATTTTGTAAATGGTTAACTGGTTTATAAACCATCTATAAATATCACTTAGATGGTTATTGTAAAGTGTTCCCCAATTAACATACATACACAAATAATAGACAAAAGGCAAATAACTAAAAACTAGACACAAACTATGACATGTCAAAACAAAGTATATACAATATAATGTCAGAGTCCAATGTCCACTTGAGTGCATCAGAATTGAATATCCACTTAAATGTATCAAATGTCACAATAGGTACTCTTCAAGAACACACAATAATAAAAATATAGATGAATAGATAAAGAAACGAGACAAAAAATAAAGTCAAAAGTGAGTGTCCACTTGAGTGAGTCAAATATGTCAGACTAAGTACACTTTAGGGGGGTTAACTACACTGTAAAACCCAACTTGTTGTTTCAACTTAAATATTTGAGTGTCCATGCTGCGGAAGAATTTTATGTCAAGACAACAAAGACAAAGGTGTTGACTCAAATGAATCTTGATATTTGACTCAACATTAAGTTAAAATCACTTTTTGCACAAATCTTTGTTGTATTGAAAAGGAAAAATGAGTTATGACAAACAAGCAGTTTCAGGTGCTCCAGTCTCGGTCTCCATACACCAAAGACTTTCTGTAAGTTGCTCTCATAGATGATCAGTTGGGTTGTGATCTGGGGTTGGATTCACAAGTGTTAAGATAAGAAAATTCTTAAAATAAGATGTTTCTAAGAATGTTCTTAAATGCTATTCACCTTTTTTTTTTTCTTAAGAATTGTCGTATGTCTTCGGAACTTCTTATTTTTCTCACCTAGGACATTCTTAGATTTTTAACTTAAGGTCTTGGGAGCCTAAATTGTCTAATTATACATGATCAGGGAGTGTAAGAGGATCGTGAATCGTTAATTGTGAAATCGTGAATCATTAAGTAGTATCAAATACAACTGCCTCTGATTTCCCAAGAGTACATTGTAGTGTAATCTAGGAACATACCGAAATATCACACAGACTGAAAGGACATTTACATTATATGTCAACTGCCAAAATAAATTTGTTTAATTAGTCTTGGGCTAAACTAAATATTAAAGAAATCAAATAATCGCATACAGACTTCTCTTAAAGCTGTGAAGAAATATAAGAAGATATCTAAATCTAATGTCATCTAAATCTAAATCTAATCTAATGATGGCACTGAAGTTGTGACTCTTCAGAATCTTCTCAACCCTAAAACTAAGCCCTTCTTTTCTTTTGGTAACATTTAATTACCAATGGTTTAATAATATCAATGTATAACTAAAGGTCAATTGAGGAAAATGGTTCAACCCAATAAAGGTAAAGTCTGATCATGCAGTAAACACATCCAACAATCCAGAGAATCCATACTGTTTTTTAAGAAAGTCATTGTGAACAGAAAATTTAAGTTGCTTCCAAACTTTTGGCCTGTAGTGTACATACATGCAGAACAACTGTGGAATATTAACATGTTTTATTGCATTGTCCCTATAAATAAATAAATAAATAAAAATGATCCATATTAAAATGTATAGCGTGTTCCACAAAACGTGACATCTAACATGACCACACCAAGATGAAATGGTCTAATGTGTGATGTAATAGGTCTCTGTCCCAGCTGTAATCAGTGATGGCTGCTGCACCTGAGACTGTGTGACACACAGCAGGTGAAAGAGGTTTCCCTAATTGATGTCTCCCACAGCCACAAGCAATAAAACACCCACAGTGTCAGCAGCAGGCATTCAGTCATGATGGCTTTCTTCTGGCAGAGAGCTCTGCTGTGGAGCCTGGTTGTTGCCATGTCAGTCTATGCAGGTAATGTTGCAGCAAAACAGAAAAAAACTGGACAAATTACCATGTTTTACCGAAGCTGTTTCTGTGTAGTAACTTGTTTCTCTTCCAGACATGAAACTGGACTGCAGGGTGGATTTTGTGACGCTGGTGTGGACGGAGAGCAGATCCCAGGCTGATACGTCTCTGTTTCGTCTGGGGAACTGTTTCCCCTCCAGCATCACAGCCAGGGAGGCCGTTTTCAGTGTGGATCTCAATGATTGTAACTTCAGGAGGATGGTGAGTGGCTTATTTATACTTTAAACATGTGAGTCCACTAGCTCACAACTTCACCCTCTGGCCTCTGAGCCTATTTTGAGTTTTTTTTTTTTTAATATATCTAATTTTGCCCTTCATGTACCACATAAAAAAAGTTTACTATACCCATATTTAGTATCCATTTTTTCTTCACCTGTATCAGGGGTGTCAAACTCAAATACACAATGGGCCAAAATTTGAAACTTGAATAAAATTGCCGGCCAACATTGAACAAATAAACCTTTTAATATATACCAAACATGTTTTGCTTTAACATTAAATATGGAACCAGCAACGCTTATAAACACAATATATAACTAGATAGTGCAGACATGCAAAATCAAATTTCAAATAAAAAACACATCAATGTCATTAATTTATTAAATAAAAATCGTATGCCTCTTTTCTATTTGCATCCTTCTGATTTAAATATCAAAATAAAGTTTTTCAACAGGTTAATACATTTAAAAATAAAATAACAATTATAAATCTAGTATTAGCGGTAAATGCGCAGTATAATACTGGCGGGTCAGCTTTTATAGTACAATAATATAATAATTTGGTATTGCCTCGCGGGCCAAATAAAATTACACCGCGTGCCAGAGTTTGATACCCCTGACCTATATGATCTGACAGTTATTTTCTCACTTTAACCTATTTTATCAACATTGAGCCCAAAAATCATGAAATCCGAGTTGGAAAATTAAACTTTTACTACAATAAAAGCCACAAATATGCCTAATGAACTGTTTTGGAACGTGAAAACGTAAACATAGGATACAAATATGAACATAAAAAGGTAAAATTTAAATATAATAAAACTGTACAAAAAGTCCCATAAAACATGTATATTAACAGGCTTTTTCCCTTGTTAGCTGCAACTCTTCAAAACTCAACTTTATTTGTAAAGCACTTTAAAAACAACAACCGCAACAAAGTGCTGTACATGAACAAGCAAACAATAAAATAAAACAGGAAATAAACACTTAAATAGTTTCATTGCTTTTTAAAAAAACAAACAAACCATAAAAACACAAACAAGAGCCTCATGTGAGGTTAAAAGCCAAGGAATAAAAATATGTTTTAAAAATGAACAAACTGTGAAATTACAGAGCTACACTAATGCTAAAATATTTCTGTACTATCAAATTAAAACTATCATATCTTTGGTTTTACATGAGCTAGGAATGTCAAACAAAAACTGGGAGAAAGTTTCAAGTCTGTACTCTGGAGTGATGATAGCAGCGCTCCATGTGATCAAGTTTTTTGGTAAATGTCACATGATCTGGTCAGGACGCCACCATCATAGACCCCAGAGGGTTAATGGCTGTTATCTCTCTCGTAGGTTACTGGGAATAAACTGATCTACAGCAATGATCTCACCTACATCTCCTCTCCTGAGTCTCACATTCTGGCCTTCACTGAACCAGTTGTGTGTGCATATGAGAGGTGGGTGTTAATACAACAGCATGAGTTTGATGTAAATGCATTCAAGTTTAAAAAAAAATAAATAAATAAATTTGAGTTTAATCTACTTTATTTCTTGCAGGCCCAAAGACTGGTTCCCAATGATTTATGACCCAGTGTTTAATACTTTTGGTTATGGAGATCTAGTGTTCAGCATTGGACTTATGAATGGTGGGTAAAACATGACCTCAGTGGGCAACATGGTCTCACAGGAATCCGTGGAATAGCCACGGAATCACTCAAATTTCCGTGAAACTGACACGGATTTCGCTACAATGCAAGTTAATGACAGTCATATCTGGTGGCTATTCCAACATACAAAGTGATTATGTACATTCACTGAGTGAATATTTAGAAAATAAAACGTATATTTCTCGCTAGAAATGTGATCAAAATCCATTTTTATGCAGAAAAGTCAAAATATTGGATTTTTTTTTTTTTCACTAAAAATGAGAGAACTGTCCCATGTTTTTTGTTCTGACCGCCGGGACCTTAAAAGTCATGTGACTTTTGGACACAAACCAATAGGGAAAAAATAGCCACGGGATATGACTTGCTCAAATTTCCGTGAAACTGACACGGATTTCGCTATAATGCAAGTTAATGACAGTCATATCCCGTGGCTATTGGTTTGTTCCAAGTCACGTGACTTTCAAGGTCCCAGCGGTCAGAACAAAAATCATGGCGCACAGTTCATTCATTTTTAGTGAAATCAATATTTTGACTTAGTTTCTGCATAAAAATGGATTTTGATCATTTTTGTACCGAGAAATGTTTTATTTAAATATTCACTCAGTGAATGTACATAATCACTTTGTATGTTGGAATAGCCACGGGATATGACTGTCATTAACTTGCATTGTAGCGAAATCCGTGTCAGTTTCACAGAAATTTGAGTGATTCCGTGGCTATTCCACGGATTTTGAGTTAAGCGAATCTGTGGCTATTCCACGGATTCCTGTGAGACCAGGTTCCAGTGGGAATGGCAGCTCTCTCCGTGACTCCTGCAAGTCAATGACTCTGTTTCCTGCTGTAGATGACTTCTCAGGCCCTGCGGTGTCTACCAGCTTCCATCTGGGCTCCTTCATCCCCATCATGGCCAGTGTGGTGCAGAAGAGCCATCAGCCCTTGGTGCTGCTGCTGGAAGAATGCGTAGCAGCGACCACACCAGAGCTGCAGCCTGACAGCAACCTGTACCCGATAATCACCAACAAGGGGTACGTTATTACTAAAATAACTACTGACTATGCCTCTTGACTGGAGTT
The DNA here is from genome assembly GCF_030273125.1 of Centropristis striata. Lineage (NCBI taxonomy): Eukaryota > Metazoa > Chordata > Actinopteri > Perciformes > Serranidae > Centropristis > Centropristis striata. Next base: position 5,078,322 of record NC_081527.1, on the reverse strand, counting down.
CGTAAGAGGGAGCACAACTCCCATTCTGGCCTCCCTCCACTGGCTGCCTTTAGAGTCCATTTTAAGATTATTTTATTTGTTTTTAAATCTTTAAATGGTCTCGCCCCACCTTACCTCTCTGAGCTCCTCCACCCCTATGCTCCTGCTGGGTGCCTCAGGTCAGCTGATCTGCTGCTCCTGGAGGTACCGAGGTCTAAACAGAAGCTCAGAGGGGACAGATCTTTCTCTGTTGCAGCCCCCAAGTTGTGGAATAAGCTGCCTTTGCACATCAGACAAACCTCCTCACTGTCCATTTTTAAAACTCATCTTAAAACCTATTTTTATTCCTTGGCTTTTAACCACGCATGAGACTCTGCTCTTTTAGTCTTATGGTTTGCTTTTATTTTTTAAAAAGCAATGGATCTATTTATTTTAGTGTTTATTTCCTGTTTTATATTTTGTCTCTTGTTCTGTTTATGTACAGCACTTTGTTGCGGCTGTGGTTGTTTTAAAAGTGCTTTACAAATAAAGTTGACTTGCTGAATCTGTTTGGTGCAGATGTGGGAAGTAACACCAATGTTTGTCCATGCAGATGTCTTGTGGATAGTATGACATCACGATCAAAATTCGAACCAAGGCAAAAATCGTCAGAGATCCACCTTTCCCTTCAAGCCTTTAGGTTTGCTCTCGGAGAAGAGGTACACTGCCATTCTATGCTTTATTGTAGAAATTGGTATTTAAAAATATATGTAAAAAGCTGTAAACTTAACTTTTCAATTCCACAGTTGTTTATCCACTGCAAACTTGTGGCTTGGGATCCCAGTGGGCTGGACAACACCAAGAAGGCCTGCCACTATGTCAAAGACCAGGGGTAAAAAAACAACTACACTCTAAAAATGTCTGTAGATTTTACGGTGGAAAACTGCTAAACCATGACAGTAAAAATCCGTAAAATGATAAATTCAGTTTCAGTAACAATGAAACCCCTTAAATGTATCAGCCAAAACAGTATTTTTATAATATAAGTCATCACTGTAATTTTTGCATTTATCTTTTGTAAAAAATACTTTTCTAACTGTTAAATGTACTAAACACCAACAGAAATAGACTGTAATATTTAATGGTAAAATCTTTAATTTATGCAGCATTTATAAAGTATTTTCTTGTCAATTATATGGCAGAACAGCGTTTCTTTTAAAGGAAAAACTTTTATTTATACACTAAAAAATGTAATAAAATGGCAATCTTAAACGTGAAATAAACAGTGCTAATATCATTTTACCGTAATATTAAAAAAAGTTCTACCGTATTTATTACGGTAAAGTTCTGGCAACCACAGCTGCCTTTTTTTTTTACCGTAAAAACAACAGTTTTTTTTTTACAGTGTATTTAAACATTGTTAGAGATAGGTTTTTTTTTTTTTTTTTTTGCCCCGTTATGTAAGGTCTAACTTCTTCGGTATTGGCTCAGGCTTCTGAAGACTAGTTTAGAGGACTTGTTGGTCTTCTGATGCTGGAGATTCTAGTTTTAAAAGTGCAGCATATTGGATTCTTTAACCAGGAAGTGTTATTGAGATTCAGAATCTTTTTCAAGAGAGACCAGGCCAAAATGGCAGCCAATGTGCCAGTGTCAAAAAATTAACATTTACAATAAAACAAGTGCAATATAACACAATATTAAAACATAATGAGCTGTATTAAGAAAAACAAGCACATGTCTCTCTCACCACAGTCCTGATTGTAGCTTTAAATTCATTGCTATCAGACTTCCTATGTTAAGCGTTTTCTGTAAATTGTTCCAGTAGATTCTGGACTCATTCAGACCTGTTGGAATACTTTTAATGTCTTGACTTTTCATCCAATCATGAACCCAGCTGGGAGCTGCTGGACAACCCTGAATATAGCAATCTTTGTGACTGCTGTGAATCCACCTGCAAGTCCAGGAGGACGAGGAGTACAGCACCAGGTATTAACCCTGACTTCTGTTTTTATTACCTGGCCTCATTAAACTACACTAACACTTTGTCTTTGATCAACAGGAAAGCATGGAATGGTACAAAAAGCAGTCGTTGGGCCACTCACAATCACTGAGACTTCTGAAGTTTCCCCAAGGTGAGCAACTTTAATCTTCTCTTACAATATACTGCATTTCTCCCCAACTAAACCTTTGTTTTGTTCTAAACAGGTGTGGATGAATCTTATGGACTGGTTTCTGCATCTGAATTGGGTTTTTATTCTTGCTTTTCAAAGCTTTGTGCCTGTCCATTTCAGATCATAATGTGGCCATTAAAGATGTATCCAAACCATTTACTTGAAGGCTCTCATTAAGCTTCAGTGTATAAAATGTCTTGCCAAAGGTGTTGTGTTCAAGGTGCTAGTATATTCATGGCTCTTTTCTTGCTAAAATATTCAAGGGTAAAATTCCCAGATATGTACAAAAAGGACTGGCCTTTATTTTAAGTAACCTGAAGGTTCCCTTGTACTGTCTTCAATAAGCATGCAAAAAATGTAGATCTGTATCAAACATAGAATCAAAATTCCAAGTTTCTCACCTTTTTCACAAATGTTTGTGAAATTCACTGAGGGGGCTGCACAATACTGAACTGCAGGAAGGAAAAAATGCAATGATTCCTAAAATGACTTGTTCTATATTTACAGCAATTCTTTCAATGCTGAACTCAATATTTTGCTGAGCTGTAGTAAAGGGGTTCCTTTACCCAGTACTGTAGAGAAATAAATTATTTGTCCCCCCTCAGGATCAGAACATGTAAGCAAAATGTTGGGTCTGGGCCATCCACACCTGCATAATGTTGAGCTACTACTTTTGGTTGACATGTCAAGGATTAATGATTAAGCCATGCGGTGACTATTTGGAAGTCCGAGGGGTGCAACAGGGTCCTAGTGAGGTTTGTAGATGACCAGTGAGCATTCAGAGTTTTGTTCTGAACTGATTGAGCTCTTAAGAGTGAAAATGTTCACTTTTTTTTAATATATTTTTTTTAATATCTAACAAAATGGGAAATGTTTCGAGCCAAATGACTCTCATAGACAATGCTATACAATTAAAATGCTTGCAACTTTATTTTCTGACATTAAAAAAGGTTTCTTAATGTACACCTCCCTATTTTTATTTTATATCAAACAAATTGCACAGTTGCAAAGTAATGAGTTGCAGAAAAATAAACAATGCAAAAAATTAAATATAAATAGATGCAAGATTACGTGTTAAACACATTAAATGCAGTGCATATGTTGGTGGTCTTCACTTTTTTGTTTTGTAGACAGGAGAGTTGAGATATACTGTTCAAACTGACTTAATGTGTTTTTTAAATTTGTATGTGGTATTTGGCAAAAAAAATGTATAAAAAAATATGCATTCTTTTTTTTATGATCAAAACAGCCAAATATGACCTCTTTATAATGCAAAGTAAAACCAGTGAAAATATTTCTGTTAAACGAGGCATTGTCCTTCCAGAGTAAAGTTTTGTCAACTTTAAACTTATGTAACAGCACTTTGGTGGGGTAAAATAAAATCTATGTAGCAGTTTAAATGACACTTCCTTAGTTTTGTTAGTTAAAATAAACTTTTGGCGCCGGACCACCTCGTCATAGGTTTAATTTTCCCAGACGCTGACACATGCGTCTTCATACGTCACTCAGCCAATCAGATCACAGCAGGAGATCAGAGGCGGGACTTCCGAGCCGACAGAATTAACGTTTCTCCTTGATTTAAAAACTTCAGCTTTCCATTTCAAAGCAAGGCAACAGGTAATGTTAGCGAAAGAATAAGAGTTAATATCTTCTTACAAAAATGTTATGAAAGTTTTGAGTCAGTTTCTAACCCTCTATTTGCTGATACGAGACAAACTGAACAAGTGTAACATCCCAATTTAGGCTAACTAGCTAGCTAAGAATATTTAAACCTGTTAGCATTGTGACTAGCTAACTAGCTAGCTAAGAATATTTAAACCTGTTAGCATTGTGACTAGCTAACTAGCTAGCTAAGAATATTTAAACCTGTTAGCATTGTGACTAGCTAACTAGCTAGCTAAGAATATTTAAACCTGTTAGCATTGTGACTAGCTAACTAGCTAGCTAAGAATATTTAAACCTGTTAGCATTGTGAATGAGAAATGTTAGCACACTTGTTCTTCACTAAACCGACTTCTAACTTCTCTGGTGTGTGATTTATATTGTGTAACCTGTGGACAAAAACAGTTCTATGAAAGTAAAATAAAATGAGGATTATTAAATGTGGAAATAAGCATGTTGAACGCTTAAAATAAGAAACTAACTCTTAAAAAGAGATAAATTAAAGCTGCAAGCAGTGATGAACTGGCCCGAGCAGAGTGACCTGATTATTTGTTTCTTACCAAGATAAAAAAACAACTTTAGATTGAGAAGTGTTAGATAATTGAACTTGTTTTAAGAGTTAATTTCTTATTTTAAGTGTTCAACATGCTTATTTCTAGATTTAACAATATTATTTTAACCCATTTACGCCTAAAACTTCCTGTAAAACCTCTGGGCGATTTTAAAATAACCCCCTAAAACCTTACGTTTTTCTGGAAGTTCAACAGAAGTGTCAACGCTTCTACTAAATAATAGATTTTTCAGCCTCTGTAGCAGATAGAAATTAAATTCAAAAAGTATTTGAGAGCTTATACAAATACTACAAAACGACGTATCCGCTTTCCAGGCTTCAATGGGTTAAGAAATCTTGTCAAGGTAAATTATCTGTCCTTGCAGCAAGATCATTTCTCTCAGATTTAGTGTTTTTATCTTGTTTTTAGACACACCTTTTTTTTTGCAGTGAAGGACTAATGTCATTAACAGAAGCTTAATATTAAAAAAATAACTACATACTGGTACACAACATGCCAAAAATGATGTGGGCTCCTTATACATTTTAAAACCATGGGCATTAACAGGCTGCTGTTGGGTGATAAGGCCAGGCTTGCAGCCAGCGTTCCACTTCATACCACAGGTGTTCAATGGGAATGAGGTCAGGGCTCTGTATAGCCCAACCAGGTTCATCCACACCAGACTGGGAAAACAATTTAATTATAGACCTGGCTTCATGCACTGGGATATTGACATGTTGAAATATGAAAGTGTCAAAACAAGAAGTCCACACCAGGAAGAAACAACCCAAAATACTAAAAGTAGACTAGGGATGTCCACACACAGTTGGTAGAGCCGTCCTCCACTGGTCGGAAGGTCAGTGACTCGATATTCATGGCAGCCTACAGGTGGAAGTATCCTTGGGTGAGATACTGAACCCTAAATTGCTCCTGATGTTGTGTTCATCGATGTGTGAATGAACTCCTGATGTGGCAGGTGGCATCGTTTAGTGTAGCTTCAACCACCTGTATGAATGTGTGTGAATGAGCACTGTCTGTAGTAAAAAGCGCTTTGAGGGAACGCAAAGACTAGAAAAGCGCTTTATAAGGGCAGAACATTTACATATAGAGGAATCAGGAATGGACAGGAATCTGAATATAGCAATCTGATAAAAGCCTAAGAACTATCTCCTACACTCAAAAAAAGCAAACTGGGTGTCTGCTACCTTCTCCTTAGTCTAACATGTAGCTTCTACTAAATAAAATGATGTTTTGTGGTTGAACAGTTTTAAAACATGTAGTTTTAGCATAAAATGCAACACTTTAAAATTTACTAGAATACTTTCTGTTAAAACAACCTCATTCAATTGCTGAATATAATATTTATTTCCTGAATAATTACTATTATGTTCATTTTCATATGATAAAGGTAATCTTAAAACTGTTTTGTTGGCTCAGCACAATTAATTCATGTCCTGCACTATTTTAAAAAGTAGTTGTAACTAACCTATTAAATAAAGTAACTCTTAATAATGTCATACACGTTTAAATGGCCCAAGAAAATTACATTAGTATGTTACAATTACCCTTACAAATCTAGTTGGACTGACCCCTGGTAATTAAGTAACAGTAACGCAAATACATCATGTTGACCCAACATATTTACATTTTGTTCACTCAACAAAACTGTTTCTCGCTAAATTAAAGCATTTTATTTAGGTGGAAATTATTTCCATAATTTTATTTCGTTCTGGGAACAAGTTATTTTTTTGAGTGTACTGAACACCTCAAAGACTAAGGAAATGATCAGAGATTTCCACAGGTTCAAGCCCCCTCTTCAGCCAGTGAATACCTGTGGGGTGGACATGGAGGTGGTGCCAAGTTATAAGAATAAAGGTCAGGGATGGGCAACCTGCTGCTCTGAAGCCACATGTGGCTCTTCAGGCCGTCTGCAGTGGCTCCCTGTGGCTGTGACCCAAAAACTGCACAAAATAAAAATTTATTTGTTTACATTTTAATTTAAATATATCATTGGAGTAGGCCCATATCAATTGTTATCTTCAATTGTAAAACTGTGTGGCCTATAAATGGCATTATTTCTTTTTCAACATTTTACCAGCACCTAAAACTCTAAATTCTGCCAAATTCCAGTCTAGTTTTGAGTTTCCTTAGCAAGGCTAGCTTTCGATTCCAAATTTCCTAAGATATTTCTTCGGAGTCTAGCCTCTTATTTGAACTTGGGTCCACGCTGCATTCTGACAAAATCATATTAATAACTGCTCATTATGACTTGTTAGTAATGTTGGTAGGTTAATGTAGACTTCAATTAAGGCTGTTTTATCTTCTATTAAGGCTCAAATAAGTTTTGTGGCTCCATCCCGACATTTTTCCTAATTTTTTGGCCAACAATGGCTCTTTTGTTAGAAAAGGTTGCTGACCCCTGATCTAGGTGTATACCTGGATAATAAGTTGGACTGGTCCTAAACACAGACGCGTTCTACAAAAAGGGGCAGAGCCGCCTCTTTTTCTTCTTGAAGCTCAGATCTCTGGACATGTGTAGTGCGATGCTGCAGATGTTTTATCAGTCTGTGGTGGTAGTGTGTTGTTTTCTGCTGCAGTCTGCTGGGGAGGCAGCATCACACACAGAGATGATCAGACTGGTCTAAAGAGCTGGTTCTGTGGTTGGAGCCAGGTTGGACACACACATAACACTGGTTATTATCAAAAATGTTTGAAGAAGAATAAGAATATATGTAAAAATGACCAAAAATAGATGTAAAGATGACCAAAAAAAGACACAAAATAACCAAAAATAGATGTAAAGATGACCAAAAGACACAAAAAACACCAAAAATAGTTGTAAAGATGACCAAAAAAGACACAAAAAACACCAAAAATAGTTGTAAAAATTACCAAAAAAATGACACAAAATTATCGAAATAGACACAAATTGACCAAAAATAGTTGTAAAGATGACCAAAAAAGACACAAAATGACCAAAAAAGGACACAGAATTATCGAAATAGACACAAATTGACCAAAAATAGTTGCAAAGATGACAAAAAAAGACACAAAATGACCAAAAAAGGACACAGAATTATCGAAATAGACACAAATTAGACTGGTTTAAAGAGCTGGTTCTGTGGTTGGAGCCAGGTTGGACACACTGGAGGAGGTGGTGGAGAGATGACCTGTCAACATGTTGGAGGCCATCTTGAAATACCCAGATCATCTGCTACACAAAACCTTTATGGACCAAAAAAACAGCAGTGGACGGCTCCTCTCTCTCTGTTGCAGGACGGAGAGATTCAAAAGATCCTTCTCTCCTACAGACATCAGGCTGTCTCATTCTAACAGAGATAACAGACTAACTGAATTTCCTCTCAGAGATAAATAAAGTAATTTTGATTTGATTTGATACTTATGGTCATACAGTAGTGTTTAAAATAATATCTGTTCTTCTGAATGACCCATTTTCCTCAGGCTTTCGAAGAGAAATGCATGTTCAACAAGTGCTTGCTTCATCCTTAACCCTTTATCAGGCAATGAACTATATTTGGTAACTTCAGGTAATATTTCGAGAAAAAAGTTGCAAATTTACTAGATTAAAGTGGCAAATCTACAAGAAAAGATTTACAAGTGGCAAATCTGCGCAAAAGAAGTCTCAGATTTAAGAGATTTAAAGTGGCAAATCTGTGCGAAAAAAGTCACAGATTTACAAGAAAAAAGTGGGAAAAAAGCAACTTTTTTCTCCCAGATTCACCACTTTAAATCTCATAAATCTGCACATTTTTTTTCGTAGATTTGCCACTTTCATCTCATAAAAAAAAATTCTCAAAATATTATTTTCATTTTATTTATTTTTTTACACATTCTGGCTGTATGTAATATCCTCCAATATTCTCTAGGGTTGAAATTTGGAATTTGCAAGTATTTCAACGAAGGGTTAAATAGAGGCCACCTGAGTCACACCCGTTTTTTTTTTCACAAAATTGATGACATCACTGATTGAATGCCCGCTGCTATTTTTTAACACCCCCCTTTCAACTAATTGCCCAGTTGCACAGCCTTAAGAGCTGCATATCACGAATGCTGGGTCTTGTTGGTTTTCTGAGAATCTACTGCACCTACTGGTACTAGGGCTGGGCGATATGGCCCTAAAAGAATATCACGATATTTCAGGCTATTTTTGCGATAACGATATTCTTGACGATATTACCAAATACTTAAAAAGATATAGAAAATATGATTTTTTTTAGTCTGTATAAATAAATAAAAACCTGAAATGCAGTGTGAAGTGCAAATCTCAACAGTTGCCAAATACAAAAAAATGTACTCTTGACTCTTGAGTATGAGAAAATAATAAAAATAACCATTTAGGGGTTTCGGGGGCATATTTTAATGACATTTAATAAAGGAGAATAAAGGTTCTTGTATGTTTTATTTAAGGCATCTTATTTTGACAGTCTTCTTGTGGTGGATTCTGTCAACACACTGTGCTCTTATTTTGAAAGCTGCATGTGTTTAGTGACAGGGAGTAAGTAGCTTTTTGTGATTAAAACAACTTTAATCACTACATCAAGAAGTAGGAACGTTGCCAGTATCATGATATGCATTTTTTTTAACCATAAAAAAAATATACCGATATTATCGTGAACGATACGATATGGCACAACCCTAACTGGTACATTGTTTGCCATGTAGCAATAAAAAATATAAAATATATAATATTATTTTGAACACTACTGTATAATGTAATAGTGTCACATTTTGTGTATTGTAATGTTTGTTTGCAGTGGGAGCTCAGAGGACTGAAATGGACTGGTTCCACTGTAATCATTGCTTCACAAGGAGTGGTTCAAAGTTCGCTGTGTCCAGCTGTGGCCACATCTGCTGTGAAGCATGCATTAAATCTAGTAAGACCATTTTATACGCTTATTTTTTAACCATCATTTTTTTTCAACATGGTGGTTGATACGAGACGTTTTGCCCTTTGTGATTGTATCTTTCCCTCCCACAGAGCAGTGCAGCGTATGTGGGGCCAGCTGCAGTTATCTGCCCATCACAGATGAGGTTGGTGAGTTTAACATCTTCCCTGCAGGTTACTCTCTGATGCCACACACAGATGATAGCCAACTTATTATATCTTCAAAAACGTTTCTATTTCAGATGAAGCCTCAGGAAAAGGTGTTTTTCAAGGACCCTGTGAAGCTCATCCAGTCACGACTCGATCACATCTCGCAGGTCTGTTTCCTCTGTGCAGTGGCTCCTTTGCTGCTGTCATTTTTAATTGCTAGACAGGGATGTTAAATGTCAGAGCAGCCAGTTAATTAATAACCAATCTGTGAGTAGAGTGATATTTGAGAAGGTTAAATACCTGCCAAATGGTCATAATTTAGGAATCCCTGAGCTACAGTCCAAAAGCTGTTTTACATAAGATTTTACTCTCACTGAGGCCCCGTTTACATGATGACGGTCTGAACAGAAGATGCAAAAGTGGTGCTGCGTCTTCACTTTTTATTCCTCGTTTAGACGAGCATTTTCGGGAGGAAATCTGCTGCATACGGTGACGCAGAAGTGTGTGAAATTGGATTGTATGCAGCCAGGCGGCATCACTTAAAGCCATAAGAGCATCTTTGGGCATGCAGAAGTTTTCACGCCACACATTTTCATCAGCTACTCCTTCCACAAAGTTCTCCACCATCACTAGATCTCCCAGGTCTCGTTCACAGCCGTCTGGCTCGACTCCGACGAATTGCTGCATCAAGAATGTGATGGAGGTAATTCCAGATCCTTCTCTGTTCACTAATACTATCTCTACATATCCTGGACATTTGGTGGAAAGACTCCTGTAAGTTTATTAGAGCTGCCAGAGCAGCTTGAAGGTCCCACGCATGGAAATAATCCCACGTTTCTTTATTTCCCTGTACTGGAGCATGTATGTGACGTAAACACGTATGTGACACAAACTCGTATGTGACGTGAGCAGATCAGATCAGAGTTTTGTGTCTTGTCAGTGTAGACGACACGCTACGGAGGAGCATATTTAACTTTTCCACTTTGGAGGGTGGTTTCAGATTTTTGCGTCTTTAAGCCCCCAAAACGGCGTCACCGTCTAAACGAAAGGCACTTCCGATAAAATATTTTGTCGTTTTTACACGCGAGCGTCCTCGTGTGAACGGGGTCTGAAAGTAGAAAAAGTTTGCTAGTGAGGTCTTCGTGCTCCTCAGATTGCGCTCTTTCAGAGGACACACATGGAGAGAGTCACAGCGCACTTCAAACACAAGTCTGTTGAACTGGAAAGGCGTCTGAAGGAAGTCACTGAGCAGGGTTACAGGTGATTTCACTCTCTGTTATTGTTCCTCTCTCGCTGTGCAAATACACCCCCTCCATCGTAACGATATTCTTCTCACATCTGTCATCGAAAGGCAACTCTCCGAGCTGAAAAGAGAAAACGATGACTTAAAAAAGCAGCTTTCAGAGCTGAGAAGAGAGACTGCTGATTTGAAAAAGCCACTTTCTCAGCGGAGGGTAAGTGTTCCAATAGTCTAATAAACATCAATAAAGTTGCTACAAATTCCTTTGTTCAGAATAAAGCTGCATATCTAATTTAGCTTGTACACTTTCTGTTTGCCACAGGTTTCTCCAGGACAATTTCATACAGATGGGTAAAATTAATTAATATTTAAGGACAATCCTTTTTAACCCTTTGGAGTTTGGGGCTATTTTGTTGGTTTTTGACTCTTTTTCATTCTGCCTTTATATATGCAACTTAAATAATGATCACCATGCTATGCTGGTATCATTTTTTTCAGCTCAACCTCTCCTCATTATTATTTTTGTCATTTTGACTTACTGGATCAACATTTTGAAACACAAAAAACACACATTAAAACCACACAAAACCACATAAAAAAATACAAAAAAACCCACATAAAAACCCACAGAACACCAACATAATAAACACAAAAAATGACAAAAAACCCACAAAAAACTAATAAAAAACACATAAAAAATGACAAATAACACACAAAAAATGAAAAAATCTATAAAAAAAAACTGATAAAAACACACAAAAAATAAACACAAATCACACAAAAAACAGTAAACACAATAGATTGCATTAAAAATGTTGAAACGCACACTGCAAAATTTTAAAAAATCTCTGCAAAAAAAGTAAAATCATGTTACTACATCTTATCTTTGCTGAAAAAGAGTTGATGCATTAAATTGGACATGGAAACTTGTGGAAAAGCCAAAACTTTAGAGTTCAGCTGGGCTCCATGCTGCTTCGTTTTTACCTCATAACGTCATGAAGAAATCGTGCTCCGGCGCTTTCGTGGACTCCAGAGGGTTAATAACAAACTTTTCCTGTATTAAATTTTCTGAATGATCTCCTAATAACCTTTATGTTTCATTTATAGAAGTCAGAGACTGTCACTCCCTGTGGCTGTCACCTCCCCAGGTAAACCCATTGATTAGAGTTGAATTGTGAATTGAACAATGTTTTTGGTGTTTGTTGACCAATTTAAATGTGATTATTCAAGAAGTATGCATGTTTTGTCTTCCCAGTTACCCCACGTTCAAGACCTATGGGGTATGTGTTATATTGTCGTGCTCTGGTGGATTCTATTTCGTATTTGCACCACATTTACATATCTACACTTCAGAAAAAGCAAAATATTTTATTGTTGAACGTGTTGTTTGTCTGGGTCTCAGTTACTTAGGCTCAGCAGAGTCTCAAGTGTGGACCAGAGACAGAGGTCCCAGTTTATCCTCGGTCAGAGTAAGTCTCATAGTTCTATTGGCTCTGTCTTATAATCTGCAGACATACAGTAAAATACTGTTATGTTGGAAACAGAAGTACATAATAGCCTTTTACCCTTGCATTGTTACTGTGAGTACATTTGAGAAAAATTAAAAAAGTTCACAGAATTCCTTCGTGCCCACAGCATTCAATACATATTTGCACATTTCACTTTTTATATTAACCCTCTATGGTACGGTGTTGCCCCATTTTTGGCCTGTCAAATTTCTACAATGCATGTTTTTGAGCTATGCAGTACTTTAAAAAAGAGGGAAGAGTCTAGGGAACCAATAGCAATGCTTTAATTTGTCACATGACCTCCAGGAGGCCATATTGAAACACTATTTTGCGACACAAAAAATCACTCAAAACGTAATTTCCTGGCCCTTTTCCATCTGGAAAAAAAAATATTCCTACTGATGGATGAATAAACCTTCATTTTTGATAGTTTCATACACTTAGACTGTTCAAGACATTCATCTACAGGCAACATTCAGATAAAAAAACTGTTAAAAATGTTCATTTTATAATGTTTTTAAATGTAAAATGTTATGTATTGTACCCTGTCGAACCTACTGAATCTTTTACACATGTTTATGAAATAAATGATGTAAAATTAATTTAAAAAATGTTCTTTTTCACTTGTGCACCGTTATGGTACAATGTTGTCTATGGGCGAAAAAAAGAAAGAATTATACAATTTCTTCAGATTGTGTTTACTTCGTCTATTTTAAGACAAAAAAAAAATTTTTTTTCCTAACTCCATCATAATGCGTACCATAGAGGGTTAACTTTGTATGAATGAAAAAACAAACCCCTTTCATTTCAGTGTGGTCCACTGGTCTTAAATGCCAGGAGATAAACAGTCCAGGACTGTTCCTTTTCAAATATTATAATACTTTAGGGTCACATAAGTGAATGTGTAGATGAAACAACAGATTATGTTGAAAATTCATAGTAGTTTTTCAAATTCAAGCATATTTCTAACCTTGAAAACAATGGTTGAGCATTTTTCAAACATTAAAGACTTGAGCTATTTACTTATTATGGAGCATTATTTTTGCAGGAATCTCGTTTGTTTTTTTAACTTTTATTAAAAATAAACACCCTTTTTCTGTTTTTTTCAGACTCCTGGATCAGCTACCTCTCTATCAAGCCATAGTTCTCAGGGGTCACATGTACACAGTAAGTGTCATTAAAAGACGCACTTGTTGCTCTGCTATAGATTATTTCATAAAACTGAATACATTGTGCATAATCAACAAATGGGTCAATGACGTGATCTAACGCAGTGTCAGTTGGTGTAACCAGTAATTAAATCTGATTATATACAGGGAAATAAATGTGAACTAAAATGAGAAAAAATACAATCCACGTTTACATTGCAACACTATGGTATATAACAAATTTTTACATAATTTGTCAATTTTTTTTTTTAAATGGTTGTATTTAGAATATGTTCTGCTCAATATTGACGAAATTTGTAAATGTAGAAATACTAAAAAAAAATTGATGAAAAATTTGATGTTTTTTTTAAATTAAGTAATTATATGTATAAGTCCACTTAAATACAATGTAGGTGGATTAAGTATTTAATATTTATCATTTTTTGTGGTTACACCATTTGACATCTTGCCAACCCTTATTTGTCATTGACCCAAATACTTTAAAGGCATCTTGTCTTCAGCATGCTTTTATCAAAATCCTTTCCCCTCTTCAACAGGAACACCTACATCCTACTCCACTCCTACAAGGTAAGAAATGCTTTACAAAAACCTGCCATTAACCCATAACCCATTGACGCCTGAAACGCCTGTAAAACCTCTGGGCGATTTTAAAATAAGCCCCTAAAACCTGAAGTTTTTCTGGAAAGTCAACAGAAGTGTCAACGCTTCTACTAAATAATAGATTTTTCAGCCTCTGTAGCAGATACAAATGAAATTCAAAAAGTATTTGAGAGCTTATACAAATACTACAAAACGACGTATCCGCTGTCCAGGCTTCAATGGGTTAATAGGACACTCATTGAAATACTTGCAAATTCCAAATTTCAACCCTAGAGAATATTGGAGGATATTACGTACAGCCAGAATGTGTAAAAAAAAAACATACGGACCCGGGGAAGGGGGGTCATATTTTGAGAAAAAGTTTATGAGTGCAGATTTATGAGATTTAAAGTGGTGAATCAGGGAGAAAAAAGTTGTTTTTTCCCACTTTTTTCTCGTAAATCTGTGACTTTTTTCGCGCTGATTTGCCACTTTAAATCTCTTAAATCTGCAACTTTTTTTCTTGTAGATTTGCCACTTTAATCTAGTAAATTTGCAACTTTTTTCTCGAAATATTACCTGAAGTTACCAAATATAGTTCTTCGCCCGATAAAGGGCTAAACATATTTCTATATTTTCTTCATGGGAAGATATTATGTAATTGCAAGTCGACCTTTTTCTCACTTCCTCAGAAATCGGCGTCAGACTCCTAACGTCTTCCAGTACCAGTTTATGAGTGGATTATCAATACAGTCACCCAGACGTTGATAAAGGCACCCAACACTTCTGGGGACAACTTTTATCAGTTAAGGAGTCTTCAAGCTTTCATATTTGTTATCATTAGGACTGTCAGTTTGTTGAAGATACATTTATGTTAATACCAAGTAACAGTTTGTACCAGTGATTGAATATATGGCATTAATTTTAGGCATTTTATAATTAAGTTTAAATGGATGTTCTGCTGATTTTACCATGTGGTTCCTCTGTTTATACATTTTCGGCATTCGTTTATTATTAGAATAATTTCTGCAGACTGCTTTTGCTAAACATACATAAAATGCACACTGATAAAATAATTAAAATTTGATCCATGTTCACCCCTTGGAGTCATTCCAGCACACACACAAAAATCGCCTGCACACGATTAGAAAGGTAAATCCTTTACTGGTTTCCAGTGACACAATTGTGCAAATGAGAAATGTTTCGAATCAGACAAAATACATTGAAAACATCTGCAAAAGAAGACACTAAACGTTATGGACATTTCCCCCACAGCATGACACTTGCATTGACTTTTCAATACTAATAGAATGACAAAACACAGTGATGGACACTGCTTTATCAATATTCTGGTCATCTAACAAGTTCTAATGAACTAAACTGACTTGATTTAAAGCCTACTTCATCCCCTGTAGGTCTACTAAGAAGTACTTTAGAGTGTGGAGTTTTTCTGAAATTATAACCTGAAAAAGTACAATGTTTGTGCTATAATTTAAAATCTGAGTCAACGGAAATGTGATTTTGTCTTTGGATTCAAACCTTTTGCTACTTATACAGTACGTGGACCCCCCATCAGTTATTTTATCTAGTTGTCTAGATTATAAACCAACAAGTCACACCCTACAGCTATTAAGACAAAAAAAAAATAGATATAAAAATACTGACTAAAATAATGAGTGCAAATCAGAATAACAGTTGCTAATTCTGACCTGTATGATGTTGATGTGATTGCTGCATTTTAGTAGTTATCCTTTACTGTTAAAAGAGTGCAGTTAAATGCGAAATGACAAAGTATACAAAGAGTAAATTAAGTATTACAGCAGAGCATCTCAAGGAGAATAAGGGAATGTGTCTCAGAAATATGCTGTAGACATTAGTAGAATTAGATGTACCATGCTGTTTTCAAAAGGCATGATAATATGCTTCAGTGTTAAGGGAGAAGAATGGCGGTTTAGTTAGGAACAAATATTTTTTGTGAAATAATTGGGTTTAATGAATATGGCAGCAGGCTCTAAAACCAAAGTGCAAGATGTCATCTTAAAGTGTACATGCCCAGTGTGCTTTTCATGACAAGGAATTATTGGCTGTAAAGGAATGATAACACACGGTGATCAGTCAAAATATTCATCAACATAGACATTTTTCTGGAGCAGTTACTCATCTGCATTAGTTGGGTACCAAAAGTACAACCAGTTTAAATTAGACTGCCGCAATAGCATACTAAAAAAATCTGTAGTAGTGATATCTAAAACAAAAATAAGCTCAAAAAATATATAGCAGACCAGTGTAGAAGTTACTGTCCTATTTACAGCAACACAGGCAGCACAATTATAATTCAAGTCCAAAATATATTAGGATAAGCAGGAAATGCAGCATATATTAAAACACAAACCTCACCTTGGGCTTGTACTGGGAAGACTGAATGTTACAAACCTGCCAAATTAAAGCAATTTAAACCAAAGTAATAACTATGCTTGTTGTTGCAAAGGATGCCAGAAGCAATCCACCAACTTTCAGAAATGTTCTTAAGTCTGATTCCAGTGTCCTAATCCGCAACAATGGGTTTTTTCCCCGTGCCCCCGTCATCCTGGGCTGCAAACCAATCTCGCACTTTCTGGTAGCTCATTTTTGATTTCTTGCATAGAGTGTCAAGGTCTTTTTCGTGCAGTGTGCCCATTGAAAGGTAATATGCTACCAATGGCTGGATATCTGGGGAATCTGCACTTGTTGCATGTGCTTGAGATTTTCTTTTGCGGCTTCCCCCAGTCCCAGAGCCACTTCCGTTAGTTAAACCACTGCTGCTTTGCTGGGCGGCGAGTTCTGCCAAGAACTGGTCGCGGACGCCCTTCACCCAGCGCAGCTGGCCGTTTTTAACAGCATACCGAGTGTCCCCAAACCACTGAATAACATCCGCCCGGGGTAAACCTGTAAGCTTGACAAGTTCAGTGTAATCTTCACTCTTGGGCCACTGGCAGCGTAAGAAGTACTGCTTCAACAAATCCAGCTGCTCCTTGGTCTTTCTTGGTCGCCCAGCCGGAGTGAGGGCAGAGGCTGTGGATGAGGGAGACTTTGATGCCTGTGGGGGTGTTTGTAAAGGACTGGCTTTGGCTGAGTGGACTGACTTTTTCGACGTGCTGCTGTTTGAAGGAGGTTTATTAGGCGAGGCGGTCAGTGGTGGGCTGCCAGAGGGGGAGGAGCAGGGAGAGGGTTTTAAAATATCTGATGGCTCCTGAGGAACTTCTGGCTCACTCTTGCAGGTCTTGGTCAGTTGTAAAGGTTGCTCTTCACTTTGTTCCTCGTCTTTCAAACTGTCTCCGTCACCAGAAAGCTCCTCCATTACCTCAAAGCCCTCTGCCTCAAGGACCCTTTCCCCAAATGCTTCCAGACTGTTTGACAAAAATGTCTGAAAGAAATGTGAATTTCTAATTCCATTGCTGCGGGCTCGCTCCTGACCCTTCACCCCGTTCAGCTGGCTTGTCTTTTGTGTAATAAGTGGGAGAGGTTGACTTTGTTGCTCAGGTTTACCTCCAGTGTGTTGAGAGTAGTTCTGGGCCGCAGCAAGGCTTCCTCTGCCAACCCGAAGCTGGTAGCGGCTGTCGCTGAACCATTTACGAATGTCGTTGCGGCTCAGTCCAGTTTCTTCTTGCAAGCGTCTAAGCTCTGCCTCTGCTGGCCAGTTCTCTCTCAGGAAGCTCTTTCGAAGGGCAGCCAGCTGAGCTTTAGACTTCTTGTAGCGGCCGTGACGATGCTGTGGTGAAGATGACTCGGAAAGATCAAGGGAGACATCGGCTGCTGTCGTTGCCGGCGTGTCTGCTGGTGGGCGGTAGAAGTATGAATCCTGAGGAGGTGGGAGGGTGGAGCTGAAACATGGGACAATGGGTTTGGCTGGTTTGTAGGAATCTGGTGACTCACACTTTGGTTTCTTCTTCTGGGGGGTGGAGATAGCACCCTCTACTTCACTGGAATCCTTCTCCTCAGTTACCGGTTCCTCAGAACTCTGACTCTTGCTTTCAACATTGGCTTCCTCGTTTGTTTCAGTAGAGTCGTCACAAAGCTCAGGCACTGCCAGCTTTCGCCGGGTCTCCTCTATCTCCTCTGAGGACCAACTGATACCGTATTTTATCCGCTGAACCATAAACCACACCTTAACTTTGTCCAGTGGCAAGGCACATACCCGGGCCAGGGTGTTAACCTCGCGGGATGATGGGTATGGAAACAAGTTAAAGGCTTGGACCAGCTCTGGGATTGTGTCAAGTTCACGGGTTTGATCTGACTGTGTCCATACCAGCTTTAGTCCCTCCGACACCAGAGGAAGGCACACGACAGAGTTGTGGTTGGTGGTGAAACTGGCCACACCACTGTCGTTGCTTTCAGCTGAGTTGGCAGAGTGACGCAGATCCTTGGCGGAGCGTTTAGCTTCAAGTTTTTCTTCACATTGTGTCTTTGTTACTTTTCCTTCAAAAGGCCCCTTCATGCCTACAAGTAGTGCATGTCTGCCATTACGATCACTGTAGGTTTCCATCTTCGGCTCTTTCACCTGGAAAAGAAATAAAAAACAATTATTCAGTTGTCGATGTTTTTAACTTATCAGCCAATCTGTTTTAACTTCACAGATAAGATCCCTGTCCAAAGGATGAAAGGAGTAAAGCTAACAATACAGACTATGTTGATCATGTTTTAAGAACATTCAGTTCAAATTAATCCTGAAAGTCAATTATCAGACCGCTGGGTTAGAAACACTGATTTAATTGTTGACATTTTTTAACTCGTCTCAACTGTTTCCACCTCACAGATAAGATCACTGTAGGACGAAGGGAAAATTCTTCTGAGGCGTGCAGCCATGAGTATAGTAGACTAGATTATATTTAAGAACTTTCGGTTCTCATTCATTCTCAAAGTCAATTATCTGACAGCTGCTACCCTTCCCCCATACTTTGCACTCCTTATTCTGAGTGAAACTAGTCGTATACCCTGTCCAGACTGGGTTCCCCTCCCCCCAAAGTGTGGTGACTGACTTTTGTTTTGTGTGAGTGGGGGAATTGGTGGCAAAGGGTGGGTGGGTGCGTGGGGATCTATGAGAAATCCATCACAGTCTACTTTCTCACCCCTTCCCAGCCGGGCTTTGTTCTACTCCCAAGTTCTCAGTCCCCAAACGATGAGTGTCGTCTCTTCACAATGGCAGATTCCACAACAGAAACCTGTGGAAGTGGAAAACAACTTGCATTAGTCACACTCAAGTCCAAGACCAGCCACTCCAAGCACTTAAAACAGCCTTAAACACCAAATTAATCCATAGTCCTTATCACAAATGGCTTAATGAATATAAATATATTTTAGCAACAGGTGTTAAGCTAACACTTCCACACATCACAATGGAAATAGGCCAGTTTAGTAGTTAAAAAGCTAAATACAAGGAATAATTCAGACACTTTACATGTTTTGTTCATTTGTTTTTGGGCTTTTTTTTTAAATTCCAGCCATTATTAACTTAAATTAATTATGTGCAACTACTTATGGGACGTTATCTTCCATGTACTGTTAATTAAAGGAGTTGTTGATGTGGAACAGCAGAGCAAATATTGCACATTTAGTCACGTTACGCCACAGCCGACGATTAAGGTCGCTTGAGCCACGCAAGAAATTTCCAAGTGTACCAAAAAAACATTGGCAAACAATTATGAAACCACTGTATTACTCATTGGTGACACATTGAAAACCCACTGGGGGGTGAGATCATGCGGTGACCTCCCCCTGTGTTTGCTGTCTCACTTTTACGCACTGGAAGAGTTTATACGTAGAATATGTGTGTAAGTGAAACAAAAAGCTGTAAAAGTTGCTCTCGGTGCCAATCACAATAGCAGCCCAATGTCTCCCCCTTTATGGCGTACCAACTAAAACGCTTCAGACTGCACAGGCGCACTTCGCCGCCAGACACGCTTCAGTGAAACATAAAAATAAACTTACCGAAAATGCCAAAATAACCCGTTATCCCCGGGGTCCGTTTGCGCGTAAAGCGAACAAAAGAAACCAAGAGTTTCCCCCTCAGCCACTCCGCTTTTATGGCCGAAGTTTAGGGGAAGAGCAGGGAAACAATACCGTCCGTCTGTCGGTTTGACCCTTGTCTTATTTATCAAGCACCTCGACGGATTACGGTCTGGATACAAAGATGCGAGCCGACCAAGTTTGTCGCCTTTCGCAGGAGTTCAGTCGTCGGCTAAATCCCGCCGTGTGGCTCACAAATCTCTCGATCCGGGAGATTTTTAGTCCGATTTGTGAGTCGCCGTTACTTCGTGCTCCTCGGCCCGTCCGTTGTTGCTTTTGTTCTTTAACTGAGAAGTGTTTTCGCTGTCCGGCCAGATCGAGGCGAGGCGGAGCTGAGGACCAGGAAGCCCAGAAGGCCCAACTGACTCTCCCACAGTGACGGCGGGGTGGGTGTGCCAGTCTGGGAGAGCAGGCCATGGATTGGAGGGAGGAGGCGCCTGTATAACAAATCCGTGGCAGTAGGCTAAACATTTTCACGTCAACCACCCACCAGCCCCCCTCCCCAAATAAAGCTCACCTCCCATATGATTTTCTACCAGAATCATCATCTTGTTAGATTCAAACACTGCATCGATCCAACTGCAAAGCAGTGAAAACAGGAGTCTAATTATTTGTTTTCAGATTCTTCTAGTTTTTGACACTTTTTAAAAGGAAGACAGTATTTCCCCATCATAACTTCTGTTATTCTAGTGTACAGTCATGGAAAAAACTATTAGACCACCCTTGTTTTATTCAATTTCTCGTTAATTTTAATGCCTGGTACAACTAAAGGTACATTTGCTTGGACAAATATAATGATAACAACAGAAATAGCTGATAAGAGTTTAATTTAAGAGCTGATATCTAGACATTTAACATGGTTTTATTGATAATAACCAAAATCATTATCAAGAAAACCATGGAAAATGGCTAGATATCAGCTCTTAAATGAGCTATGTTGTTATCATTATATTTGTCAATTGTACCTTTAGTTGTACCAGACATTAAATGAACAAGAAATTGAAGAAAACAAGGATGGCAGTAGGCTAAACATTTTCACATCAACCACCCACCAGCCCCCCTCCCCAAATAAAGCTCACCTCCCATATGATTTTCATCCAGAATCATCATCTTGTTAGATTCAAACACTGCATTGATCCAACTGCAAAGCAGTGGAAACAGGAGTCTTATTATTTCAAGTGTTTTCAGATTCTACTAGTTTTTGACACTTTTTAAAAGGAAGACAGTATTTCCCCATCATAACTTCTGTTATGCTAGTGTACAGTCATGGAAAAAAAACTATTAGACCACCATGTTTTCTTAAATTTCTTGTTCATTTTAATGCCTGGTACAACTAAAGGTACATTTGTTTGGACACATATAATGATAACAACAAAAATAGCTGATAAGAGTTTAATTTAAGAGCTGATATCTAGACATTTCCCATATGATTTTCTACTAGAATCATCATCTTGTTAGATTTAAACACTGCATTGATCCAACTGCTATTGTTACTCAAAGCAGTAAAAACAGGGGTTTAATTATTTGTTTTTAGATTCCCATAATATTTTTGAGTCAAAGGGATTTTTTTAAAAGGAAGACAGTATTTCCCCATCATAAGTTGTTCTGTTGTGCTACTGTACAGTCATGGAAAAAACTATTAGACCACCCTTGTTTTTCTTCAATTTCTTTGTAATGATAACAACAGAAATAGAGTTTAATTTAAGAGCTGATATCGAGACATTTTCCATGGTTTTCTTCATAAAATTTTGGTTACTATCAAGATGTTTTCTTCAATTTCTTGTTCATTTTAATGCCTGGTACAACTAAAGGTACATTTGTTTGGACAAATATAATGATAACAACAACAATAGCTGATAAGAGTTTTATTATAGAGCTGATATCTAGACATTTAACATGGTTTTCTTGATAATAAACAAAATCATTATCAGGAAAACCATGGAAAATGTCTAGATATCAGAAGTATTTCCCCATCATAAGTTGTTAACTTGATACTAACCAAAATCATTATCAAGTTACATTATCATCTGTAGAACACACCACATGATTATTTATCAGATTCATATTAGCTCTATAAAGTGAACAGTGAAATTACTAAAGTTGGTTTAGTATTAAGGATGCCTAGAAAAATACAGTCATGGAAAAAATGATTAGACCATTGTTTTCTTCAATTTCTTGTTTGTTTTAATGCCTGGTACAACTAAAGGTACAATTGTTTGGACAAATATAATGATAACAACAAAAATAGTAAAGTGTTATCAGATTCTACTAGTTTTTGACTCACATAATACTTTTGAGTCAAAGGGATATTATTTTTTAAAACGAAGACAGTATTTCCCCATCAGAAGTTATTCTGTTGTGCAAGTGTACAGTCATGGAAAAAAATATTAGACCACCATTGTTTTCTTCAATTTCTTGTTTGTTTTAATGCCTGATACAACTAAAGGTACAATTTTTTGGACAAATATAATGATAATAAAAAAATAGCGCATAATAGTTTCATTTAAGAGCTTAGAGCTATATTTTGTGATGTTCAATACTCAACTTGTACTATTGTGAAATTCAAACTGGACTTGACGTCTGTATTTTAAAAACCACGGCCATGGCCCTGAAATAAGTCCCAAAGTTACGACCCAGTGAATTGTAGACATACTGACAAGAAATAGTTTACAGCCTATTCAATTTTTTCTTTGTATTATAAACAAGATGGAAACAAACAATCATCAGTGTGCCGTGATACTGAGTGACCTCGAGCAATATCCTGAATTCATATCAGCTTCAGACAGGCGTCCTGGGCACACAGCTGGAATAGTCAGTGAGACATTCAACCCTTATTTAACAAAAGAAATGACAAAATGAAAACAGCAGCAAGTTCACGTTTCTTTATTGTTCCATTAGCCAGTAAAATACCATAGTAGTAGTAGTATTTAGTGTGCGTTTACATTTAATAGAAATATAACAATCATATGCCCAAAATAGGTGAAAAAATACATAACCATTTATGTTTCTATAAACATTGTAGTGATTTTGTATACATTACGTGTAGTAATAATGAGAAATTCACATTGTCTTATTTAGTGGCTTCACCCACATCTATATAGATATGAGTGTTTAAATTCAGAAACTTAGTAGAGCATCCTACATGCTTAGTTTGGTAACGTTAAACTTCATAAAACTGCCTTCATTAAGTGATCAAGTAGTAAGAAATGTACTGTGTGCAAACAGTACACATCAATTAAAAGTGCTATATTTACTTTTTACTTCATAAAACTTCAATTTTTCAGGTAGAAATGGATATATATATATATATATATATATATATACACATACAGGTGCTGGTCATATAATAAGAATATCATGAAAAAGTTGATTTATTTCAGTAATTCCATTCAAAAAGTGAAACTTGTATAATGTATACATTCATTCCAAACAGACTGATATATGTCAAGTGTTTATTTCTTTTAATTTTGATGATTATAACTGACAACTAATGAAAAATCCCAAATTCAATATCTCAGAAAATGAGAATATTGTGAAAAGGTTGAATATTGAAAACACCTGGTGCCAAACTCTAATCAGCTAATTAACTCAAAACACCTGCAAAGGCCTTCAAATGGTTACTGAAATTAAAATACTGAAATGAATCAACTTTTTCATGACATTCTAATTAAATGACCAGCACCTGTATATGTATACAGAGATAGAGACAGAGTGGATTTGGACCATGTAGCTGGTCTGTATGATAGCTCCACTTCAGGTGGATATAGAAAAGGTTTTTAGAATACTCAAGAAGTCAGAATAAAAGGTCATTTCAAAAATACTCTTCAGTCAGTGTTTAGCTTTTTGACATTTGTTATCCATTAGTAATGGATTTGATCTGAAACAACTGACATGACAGCTGTAAGTTTAGCTTGAATTCAGGTGGATATAGGAAACATTTAGGCCCCGTTTACACGAAGGAAAAGGCAGATATTTCCATGCGGTTTGGCCTCGAAAACCACGAAAACCCAGTTTTTATCACAGAAAACGATCATTTTCTAAAAACTCTGGGCAAAGTGGAGAATTTGGAAAACTCTGGTTATGTGTTGTCGTGTCAACTGGGAGAAACAAACAGGGTTTTAGGTTCTCACGCTTAGGCCCCGTTCACATGAGGACGCTCGTGGGTGAAAACGACAAAATATTTTATCGGAAGTGCCTTTCGTTTAGACGGTGACAGCGTTTTGGGGGCTTAAAGACACAAAAATCTGAAACCACCCTCCAAAGTGGAAAAGTTGAATCCTCTCTGCCGTAGCGTGTCGTCTACACTGACAAGACACAAAACTCTGATCTGATCTGCTCACGTCACGTATGTGTTTACGTCACATACATGCTCCAGTACAGGAAATAAACAAACGTGGGATTATTTCCATGCGTCGGACCTTCAAGCTGCTCTGGCAGCTCTAATAAACTTACAGGAGTCTTTCCACCAAATGTACAGGATATGTACAGATAGTATTAGTGAACAGAGAAGGATCTGGAATTACCTCCATCACATTCTGGATGCAGCGATTGGTCGGAGGCGAGCCAGACGGCTGTGAACGAGACCTGGGAGATCTAGTGATGGTGGAGAACTTTGTGGAAGGAGTAGCTGATGAAAATGTGTGGCGTGAAAACTTCTGCATGCCCAAAGATGCTCTTATGGCTTTAAGTGATGCTGCCTGGCTGCATACAATCCAATTTCACACACTTTTGCGTCACCGTATGCAGCAGATTTCCTCCCGAAAACGCTCGTCTAAACGAGGAATAAAAAGTGAAGACGCAACGCCACTTTTGCGTCTTCTGTTCAGACCGTCCTCGTGTGAACGGGGCCTAATTCTGTGAGCCGGAAAATGCTTCATGGTCCACTTTTGTCTTTGTCTTTTGTCTGGTGTGTGTGTGTGATTTCCGGTTCATGGGAGAGGACGCTGGCACTGTCTGTTGCCGCTTCTCCCTCTGAGCTAAATTCTAGCAAGGTATTTTGCTTCATATTTATATTGTGTCCTTCCTGGGCAAACAATCTACTGCCCGGGTAGCCATCGCCGGCTAGTCGCGGTAGCATCACCCAGCTTAGCGAGCAGCCACTCGTTAGCCGGTCGGACAATTTGCGGGCCGCTGATACCGCTGGATACCGCCCGAACAGCCTCTCAACTGTCTCGCTCGGATCACCTGCCATGCTGTGGATCATCCCGCTGTGTCTGACTGTTTCCCACCTCTGGTCAGCAAGTCCGTGGCAAACGGCTATCAACTCCGCACCCGTCCTGACCCGGCACCTCATCGGCATGACGTTGAAATACTCCATCCCCCAACTGCTCAACCTACAAAACTACAGCACTCCAGCCTGTATCCCTGCCATTAAACAACTTGGACTTCTACGCAGACCCCGCTACATCCATAGAAGCTGCCGCAGAAAGTTTGTTTATTCCCAGTCTGGTCACTCCATCCCATCCGTCTGGTCTGCCGAGCGCACTGTCGCACTACTGCCGCGTCATCAGAGAGCCGCCGCACCTGGATCAAATGGAAACACCACGACACCTCTACACCTCAAACTGGACAGAAAACGTGTAGTGGACTTCAGTCTACTTCGGCCACTACAGTCCACCACCCCATCAAACCTCAAAATAGAACTGTTAAATACACAATCTCTCACAAATAAATCCTGCCTCATACATAACCACATCTTGGACAAGAACATTAATGTAATGTGCCTGACAGAGACCTGGCATCAGCCAGAGGCATATTTTACATTGAATGAAGCCTGTCCCCCTGGATACAAATATTTTGAGAGAGCCCGACGCACTGGTCGGGGTGGCGGCCTAGCTGTCATTTACCGCAGTGACCTGAAACTGTCCCCCCTATCTCTGCCCGAAACATCCACTTTTGAATGCCTTGCATTCAAATCCAAACCCCCTTTCCCCGTGACTGTTCTACTCATCTACCGGCCACCCAAACCAAACCCAGCCTTCATCCCAGAGATCAATGAACTTCTCACCACACTATGTACCACCTCTGCACATACCATCATACTCGGAGATTTGAACATTCATGTTGACACCCCCTCCTGTAACCCTGCAGCTGGATTTTTACAACTACTGGACTGTCTTAACCTCACACAGCATGTTGATGTTCCCACACACAACAGAGGTCACACACTGGACCTGGTCATCACTGACACTGCCCCCATCACAAATCTGTCGGTGTACGATATGGGAGTGTCAGATCACAAAACCATTTCACTGGAGTTAAAACTGTCTCACCACATCAAACCAAAACGCCAAATTCATTTCAGGAACCTGAAAAGCATCAACCCAGACACCATGATTTCAGACCTCCATCACATCCCCTCCGCCAAATTCACATCAGCAGATGAATCAGTTGATATCTACAATCACACACTAAGCCGTATCCTGGACCTCCACGCCCCTATTAAAACACGAACAGTCACCTTCACACGGACAGCCCCCTGGTTTACTTCACAGTTACGGACCATGAAAACAGCTGGGCGTGTACTTGAGCGGCGCGCTGCAAAATCCGGACTCACTGTTCACAAAGAGGCCTATCAGGAACACCTAAAGGCCTATTCAAAGTCACTCACAAAAGCACGTTCACAGTTCTACTCTAACATCATAAACAAAAGTCCTGGAAACTCAAAACAGCTTTTCTCCACCATAAATCATCTCCTCAAGCCACAGACCCTTTCACACACCGATAACACAGAAGAACAGTGCAACAGCTTCATCACCTTCTTCAGGACTAAAGTCAACACCATCCGCTCTCTTCTCTCAAGCTACCCTGCTCTGTCTGTCCCTACTGCCGACCCACAGCCTGGGACTCTCCAAGACCCTTTTCCTACAGCCCTGGTCAAATCAAACATCTGCACTCTAAGTCCCCTGATTACCCAAGTCATCAATCACTCACTCCAGGCTGGCTATGTTCCAACTGCTCTGAAATCTGCTGTCATCACACCGCTTCTTAAGAAACCCACCTTGGACCCAGAAATCCTCTCCAACTACAGACCCAGTTTCCAACCTCCCATTCCTGTCAAAAGTGCTGGAAAAAGTTGTTGCTGCCCATCTTCATGACCATCTCAACTCACACTCCCTCTTCGAAAAATTCCAGTCTGGTTTCCGTCAAGCCCACAGCACTGAAACAGCTCTGGTCAGAGTCACCAATGACCTGCTGATGGCAGCTGACACTGGCTCACCATCACTCCTCATCCTCCTCGATCTGTCTGCAGCTTTTGACACAGTCGACCACAACATTCTCCTTCAGCGCCTCCATCACACCATCGGACTCTCTGACTCCGCCCTGAGCTGGTTCCAGTCCTACCTGGCTGGAAGAACAGAATATGTCTCCCTGGGAGGGGCAAAGTCAGAGACACAGACTGTCACCTGTGGTGTCCCTCAAGGGTCGGTCCTCGGCCCCACCCTGTTCACCCTCTACACTCTTCCCCTTGGCCACATCATAAACCAGCATGGAATATCATTCCACTGCTACGCTGACGACACACAACTATATATAAAAACTGGTCCATCACTATCATCATCAACATCATCACCGTCATCATCTTCATCAACACTCAGCACCTGCCTTGAGGAGATAAAGGCGTGGATGGCAAACAACTTTCTACAACTAAACAGCTCCAAAACAGAAGCCATCCTAGTTGGCACACCACACCAGGTCCGGTCATCTCCCATAACGCACATCACCTTCTCTGGTCAGAACATCCCCCTGTCATCTACAGTCACCAACCTGGGTGTAACATTTGACACTCACCTCACCTTTGACACCCACATTAAACATATCTGCAAGACCTCCTTCTACCACCTCCGGAACATCTCCAAACTCCGCCCCACACTCAGTCTGTCAGATGCAGAAAAACTGGTTCACGCCTTTATCTCCTTAAGGTTGGACTACTGTAACGCACTCCTCATCGGGACTCCTAGCAAGAGCCTCCAAAAACTGCAATATATCCAGAACAGCGCTGCTAGGGTCCTGATGAGGGTGCGTAAATATGACCATATCACACCCATCCTTCACTCACTCCACTGGCTTCCTGTTTCATCCAGGATCGACTACAAAATCTCTCTACTCACCCATCAGTGCATCCACGGAAATGCCCCACCCTACCTCAAAGAACTCCTCACACTACAAACCTCCTCACGTAACCTCCGCTCCGCAAACAAACACACCCTACAGCCCCCCAGGACTAAGCTCCATACAATGGGCGATCGGGCCTTCTGCTCAGCTGCTCCCCACCTGTGGAACTCCCTCCCAGACCACCTGAGGGCTCCGCAAACAACAGACTCTTTTAAAAAAGGCCTAAAAACCTTTCTTTTTAGAAAAGCCTTTTATTAAATGTAACATTGTGCTTTGGCCTTTTAACCTGTTTTTAATCTTGTTGTACTCTGTAGCACCTTGAGATTGCTTTTAACAATGAAAAGTGCTTTACAAATAAAATCTATTATTATTATTATTATTATTATCATGTCATGTGAGCGCCCTATGTTTACAGTTTGTTTGGCGATCATGGATGCTGTTAAGGCGGTACTCATTTTTACGTTTGTGCAAACACTTTTGGTCTGTTTGAAATTGAAAGTACAACTGCTATACTTTATCGAGGAGCAGAGGCGAAAAAGTGCACGGGGGTCAGCATTTATACTGCATATTAGTTGTTTTGAAAGGAACAGGAAGTGGCTCGTGTTATTCGTTGTTGTTGTTGATTCTGAGGATTCTGATTGGCTTGCATGGCTTTATCCTTCTCCCTACACTGCCGCCCATATAATAGGTTTGGCATAGTTATAATGGCGCTCAACGGCGTATTTATGCGGGTTGATGTAAATTACAACTTTTTTGAAACGATGTTGTGTGCACGATGTTACTTTTAAAAACAGAGGAGGGGAAATATTCGTTTCTCTAAATACCCTGCTATGTACAGTACAGGCCAAAAGTTTGGACACACCTTTTCATTCAATGCGTTTCCTTTATTTTCATGACTATTGACATTGTAGATTCATCAAAACTATTAATGAACACATGTGGAATTATGTACTTAACAAAAAAGTGTGAAATAACTGAAAATATGTCTTATATTCTAGTAAGCAAAGGGTGGTTACTTTGAGGAATCTAAAATACAAGACATGTTTTCAGTTATTTCACACTTTTTTTGTTAAGTACATAATTCCATATGTGTTTATTCATAGTTTTGATGCCTTCAGTGAGAATCTACAATGTAAATAGAATGAGAAGGTGTGTCCAAACTTTTGGCCTGTACTGTATAAACGTGGCCTAATTATATGACCAGCACCTGTATATGTATACAGAGATAGAGACAGAGTGGATTTGGACTTCAGGTGGATCTAGAAAAGATTTTTAGAATACTCAAGAAGTCAGAATAAAAGGTCATTTCAACAATACTCTTCAGTCAGTGTTTAGCTTTTTGACATTTGTTATCCATTAGTAATGGATTTGATCTGAAACCACTGACACGACAGCTGTAAGCTGTAAGTAAGGTGGATCTAGAAAATGTTTTTAGAAGCGTCCACTAGCCAGAGTGAGCACGAAGCGTGGCACACGGAGGAATGAAGGGACGACAGCTGACAGCCAGGAGAGATAGGGGACCTGGCTCAGCAGGAATTTGAAGGAAGTGTTATCAGTGACACTCCGTCCTGGAAATAATCAGATAAAACAAAAATATTGTTGTCAATTATGGGACAGTACATGTAAGTAAATTCCAGTGTTAAAATGAACAAAACAAACTAAAATACTGATACAAACTTACCATCGACATCTTTTAACCCGTAGCGCCTCGCCAGGTCACAAGTCATGAGCACTTTCCCAGTCAGGGACATCAGATTTTTATCTTTGAGGCAGACAGAGAAATGATGCAAAGTTTACAAATGACCAAAACCACTTGTACACTGCAAAAAAAAAAGGTGTGTCTAAAAACAAGATAAAAACACTAAATCTGAGGGAAATTATCTTCCTGCATGGACAGATAATTTTACTAAAGGTACATTTGTTTGGACAAATATAATGACAACAACAAAAATAGCTCACAAGAGTTTAATTTAAGAGCTGATATCTAGACATTTAACATGGTTTTATTGATATTAACCAAAATCACTATCAACAAAACCATGGAAAATGGCTACACTGCAAAAAAGGGTGTGTCTAAAAACCAGATAAAACAGTAAATCTGAGGGAAATGATCTGCTGCATGGACAGATAATTTACCTTGACAAGATTTCTTAAATTAAGATTATTAAATCTAGAAATAAACATGTTGAACACTTAAAATAAGAAATTAACTCTTAAAACCAGATAAATTAAAGCTGTCAGCAGTGATGAACTGGCCCGAGCAGAGTGACCTGATGATTATTGGTTTCTTACCAAGATAAAAAAAAAACTTTTTGTGTCTTTATTTTGTGATTTTACGTCTTTTGTGTCCCTTTTTTTGGGTGTTTTTTTTTTTGTCTTTTTTGGTCATTTCACGTCTTTTTGTCTCTTTTTGGTATTTTTTTGTCTTTTTTTTGTCTTTTTGGTGTCTTTTTTGCACTGCAAATAATTTGTTTCTTATCAAGATAAAAAAAACGTAAGATTTAGAAGTGTTAGATAATTAAAATAAACAACTTGTGCCAGTAAATGCTTGTTACAGAGTGTGCAGATTAAATCTGACTTTCTCAAATGCTCACTTCTATAAAATCGTTCTCAGCGTTCAACATGCTTATTTCCAGATGAAATAATCTTAATTTAATAAATCTTGTCAAGGTAAATTATCTGTCCATGCAGCAAGATCATTTCCCTCAGATTTACTGTTTTTATCTGGTTTTTAGACCTTTTTTGCAGTGTGCCAGTAAATGCTTGTAACAGTGTGTGCAGATCAAATCTGACTTTCTCAAATGCTCACTTCTATAAAACTGAAAACTTAATATCACTTCCTTTCTGACTGTGATGTGAACAGCATCTCATAGAGAGTAATCCTACCTGTGACCAGGTTCACAATGCACTTCCCGCTCATTTCCGTAGTTTCTCCATTGGCAAAAACATCTTTAATCTGAAAAAAAAAAAATCCAGGGATTTAGCAAAAAACTGAAGTAGCATATATGAATATACAGTACTGGAAAAAATATTAGAATACCCTTTTTAATTTCTTGTTCATTTTAATAACCAAAATAATTATCAAGAAAACCATGTTAAATGTCTAGATATCAGCTCTTAAATTCAACTCTTATCAGCTATTTTTGTTGTTTTCATTATGTTTATCCAAACAAATGCACATTTTGTTGTACCAGGCATTAAAACAATAACAGTGAAGAAAACAAGGGTGGTCTAATATTTTTACATGACTGCATATACCAATGATTTACCTTTAACCCATTTAGGCCTAAAATACCTGGAAAACCAATGGGCGATTTTAAAATAACGCCCTAGTTAAAGTTTTTTTTGGTCATTCTGTCCTTTTTTTGGTAACTTTGTGCCTTTTTTGGTAATTTTGTGTCTTTTTTAATACTTTTGTGTCCTTTTTTGGTAATTCTGTGTCTTTTTTAAATTATTTTGTGTCTTTTTTGGGTAATTTTGTGCCTTTTTTTGGCAATTTTGTGTCTTTTTTAATACTTTTGTGTCTTTTTTTGGTAATTCTGTGTCTTTTCTGGGTAATTTTGTGCCTTTTTGGGTAATTTTGTGCCTTTTTTCTGCAAATTTTGTGTCTTTTTTAATACTTTTGTGTCTTTTTGGTAATTCTGTGTCTTTTTTTAATAATTTTGTGTCTTTTTGGTAATTCTGTGTCTTTTTTTAATACTTTTGTGTCTTTTTTGGGTAATTTTGTGTCTTTTTTAATACTTTTGTGTCTTTTTTGGGTAATTCTGTGTCTTTTTAAAAAAAAGACAATACTCTACCTTAGGAGTGACACCCTGTGGTGTTTCTTTCTCCAGTATGTGAGTCACCAGCTCTGTTTGTACCGCTCCCGGCCACAGACTGACAGAAGCCACTCCTCTGTTTTTCAGATCAACAGCCATGTCTGCTGCTAGCCGGTCACACTGGAAACACACCAGACAACAGAACAGGTTTTTAATACAGTCACCTTATTACACAGCACGTGTACTTGCTTTAATATAAACACAGGGCTTAATAAGAGGAGAACTTACTGCAGCTTTTCCAACACCATATGGCACATTGAAGAGATACCTCAGCCCCCCGATAGATGAAATGGTGACTATCAGACCCCGACCCTGAGCCACCATCATGCGGGATGCATGAACTGAGAAGAAATAGTGGCCTCTGACAGAAAAATAAAAATGGGAATCAGTCCAATCATTGTTTCATAGAAATCTTCCAGTTTCTTGTTAATGTAATATGAGAGAGATACGACTGAAAATGTAAGCTGAACTTAGACTAATAGACAAATCAACAGCTGTTCTCTGGATGAACTGAGAAAAAATAGTGGCCAGATGAATAAAATAAAAGATAATCGCAAAATTTTTCATTGAAGTGAATGGGACGGCCGAAAAAAACGACGAAAAAGAACAATAATTGGAGATTTTTAAACGTCTACTTCTCCGGCAGAATTTCCCCTAGAGACACCATTTAAACTTTAAACAGTAGACACAAGTCTTGTGTATTGGTGTATTAATTTGTGTTTCGATAGGTCATATAGTTTTTTATCTATCCCTGTTCAATGACCAGGATCATTTCTGGAGAAATTCTGAGATTATAATGGGTGTGTATTGCACGGAATGTTCGTGTCAGAGTGTGTGACATCATCACTCAGAGTGTAGAGGGAGAGAAAAAAGTGTCAAAAAATAAATTTGAAAACTGCGCTCCAGTGGCCAGATAAATAAAAAAGGGAATCAGTCCAATCATTGTTCCACAGAAATCTTCCAGTTTCCTGTTAATGTAACATGAGAGAGATACGACTGTCCAAAACCGTAAGCTGAACTCAGGCTAAACAAATCAACAGCTGTTCTCTGGAAAACTGTCAGCAGACACGAGGAAATGACTCAGTGGACTTATCAGACATGACGAAGCATTAAATCATACCTGAGACCTGTGTTGTTGATGGAATCCCAAATGGTTGGATCAAGTTCCCAGAACTTGGTCCCGATGTTCTCAAAGATAGCCTGGAATAACACATAACAATGTTTAGAGTTTATGTAAAAAAGTCACAGTTGGCAGTTTATGATTGGTGATCTTTAATATTCCTGCTTTGTTTAACCCTCTGGGCTCTGAGCCTATTTTGGCCGTTTTCGAATATTTTTGATTTTGCCCTTCATGTACCACATAGAACATTTTTATTATGCCCATATTTGGTATCCATTTTTTCTTCACCTATATGATCTGACAGTTATTTTCTCACTTTAACCTATTTTATCAACATATTGAGCCCAAAAATCATCAAATTGGAGTTGAAAAATTATACTATTTACTACAATAAAAACCACAAATATGCTCAATGAACTGTTTTGGTTTGGAAAATGTAAACATAGGATACAAATATGAACATATAAAAAGGTAAAAATTTAAATGTAATGAAACTATATACAAAAAAGTCCCATAAATATTATATTTATAGGCTTTTTTCCTTGTTAGCTGCAACTCTTCAAAACAAACTATGTGTGAAATTACACAGAGAGCTACACCATCGCTCAAATATTTCTGTACTATCAAATTAAAACTATCATATCTTTGGTTTTACATGAGCTAGGAATGTCAAACAAAAATTGTGAGAAAAGTCTGAACTTTGGAAATTTTGTAAATTTGATAGCAGCGCCATCAACTGTCTTTAACTCTAACTTTCTTTTTCTTTTCTTTTTTCTCTCTTCCGTTTTTTAAAATTTCTTTACATATTTTTATGAATTCATTTCAATTATGGTCTTTTATTCACAGTTTCACTCTATTTTAGGTGTTCCACAAGTTATTCAAGTATGAGATTGTAGAGTAAATAATGTGGTGAGAGTTAGCTAGTATCTCTTTATGAGGGTCTCTCGAGGGACTACGTAGCTATTTATATGACAAATTGTGATTAAATAATGTAACTCTGAGTGATTTATATGATGTTATATGTATAATCAAAATGCTGCAGAGATTTAACTGAAAGGCGGAGAAGTACTGGAAGAGAGGAGAAGTAAAATAAGGCCTAGATAAGAATGTTAAGTTTGTGCCAGAAAAACACCTGTGATCTTTCACCAGAGGTGCTTGTTGGAGTGCTTGTCCCGGAGAGCTGGTGGGACCGGGGTTGCCCAGCTGGGCAAGAAGCAGCATTAACAAGTGCTAAAAAAACAGTAGCATATAATAAGCGAGAAATGAAAAATAAAAAAGGCTGTGTATGACAAACAGAGATGAGTGAGAAATAAGAATATAGAAAGACTCTGTGGGAACCAACGGATAACTTTAAATCATAGTAAATAAAGCATAGAAAGGCCCTATGGGAACCAATGGATGACTTAAAATCATAGTAATATTTTCAACCCCTAAACATATTGATGTCTCTCTGCCAGGGGATGAGGTAATGCCACCTGCACCTAGGGGGGCGGATTTGGAGCAGCCCCTAGGAGGAGAAACCTAAAGAATCAACAAATTTTATTGGAGGAAAGGTCATAATAAATATTTATGATGGGATGGACAGATGTGTGTGATTTCTCTATAAAACCTCATGTAAGTTTCATTTCGAGTTAGAGAGCTTATGGACTGCACCTTGTGTGTATTATATTTGTTCTCTCCACTTTTTATCGATAATAAAGTGTTGTCCTAACATCTTGGACTCCTGCTTGAAGATTTTTGAGACCTGTTAGAGAGTTTTTTTGAGCTGTTTTCCAACTGGGCTTTTGAATAACTGTTAAAGATAGAGAAGTAATTTTTTCCAATTGGACTCCTTTAAAAACTAATTTATGAGCTATTTGACCTACAACTTGGACCAGTAAATTACACGACAAGATACATAAAGTCCTGTTTCCTGTCAGTGCAGTGTGTCTACCTGTATTCCAGCGTAGGCGTTGTTAACCAGGATATCCAGTCGGCCGTTCTGTTCACGTTTAATCTGCTCAAACAGCTCTTCAATGTCTCCGTCTTTAGTAGAATCACAGATAACCGGCACACAGTTTCCACCTCTCTCCTTAACCTGCGTTCAATAGAATAGAATAGAATAGAATAGCCATTATTGTCATTGTACATAGCACAACGAAATTAGCGTGCAACTCCCATAGTGCATAAAACAAATTGACAACAACAAGACATAAACACTTCAGGACAATAAGGTAAAGAGGCATAAAAAGTATAAAATATCACAGCAAGAATAAATAATTGAATGGCAAAAAAAAAATACAGAATATAGAATAAATAGCTATGTATATGGTCTATACCCAGAGGGGCATAACATAAATGACCATGAACAAGTTTTTCTTAATTTGTGGTTATTACAGGCAAAACGAGTGATTGATTTAACATGTAAAAACATTGGTAAACCAGCATATCACAGTGGTTTAAGGAATTATCTTTATGTTTGCCCTTGGAAAGAATTACATACATGCTTAAGAATAAACAAGAGGTGTTTCAAAGAGTATGGGGACGTTTTATACATTATATTAAGAACAATAATCTGGCTCATTTAATAAACGAACCTGGAGCAGAATAATTTTACCCTCTGCATATTTATACTTCTTTTCATTTGGTCTATACTCATGTACTCCTTTTTTAATTGATAATCAAGGACTCTTGTTCTTAAATTTTGCTACCTTTGGCCACCATTGTTTTGTATTTTTCTTGTGACCTATGTGTCAACTTTGTAAAACAAAACTCAATAAATATATTGTTGGAAAAAAAAATAGCTATGTATATAAAGGAGGTGAATGAGGATGAGTGGTAGCATGTAGAGGTAGTATTTTAGATAAAATGAATATAAATATATTGCACTATAATATTATTGCACTTATACGGTAAAGAACAGGACGCAGAAGATACAGAAAACAGATGAAGGTTGTGTGTGGACAAAACTACAGAGAAGAGAAGGAACTACAAAACTACAGAGAGGAGAAGGAACTACAAAACTACAGAGAAGAAGAAGAGAAGGAACTACAAAACTACAGAGAAGAAAAAGAGAAGGAACTACAAAGCTACAGAGAAGAGAAGGAACTACAAAACTACAGAGAGGAGAAGGAACTACAAAACTACAGAGAAGAGAAGGAACTACAAAACTACAGAGAGGAGAAGGAACTACAAAACTACAGAGAAGAAGAAGAGAAGGAACTACAAAACTACAGAGAAGAAAAAGAGAAGGAACTACAAAACTACAGAGAAGAAGAAGAGAAGGAACTACAGAACTACAGAGAAGAGAAGGAACTACAGAGAAGAGAAGGAACTACAGAACTACAGAGAGGAGAAGGAACTACAAAACTACAGACATGAGAAGGAACTACAAAACTACAGAGAGGAGAAGGAACTACAAAACTACAGAGAGGAGAAGGAACTACAAAACTACAGAGAAGAAGAAGAGAAGGAACTACAAAACTATAGAGAGGAGAAGGCCAACATTTCAGGTGCAGTAGACATTTCTTTTTCTATCTTACAGCTGTTTTTTTTTTGTCGTCCCTGTAATAAACTGAAGTCAAAGCATCACCTGAGCAGCCGTTTGTTTCAGCGTGTTCTCCTGGCGTCCTGTGATGTAGACGGTGGCTCCGGCCTCAGACAGCTGCAGAGCGATTCCCCGGCCGATTCCTCTGGAGGCTCCTGTGACCACACACACCCAGCCAGACAGGGACATTTTCCCTGAGGAGGAAACATCACACATGTAAGCTCAAACACACCATGTTATACAAAAGATATATAGATATATAGGTCTGTCAGTCAAATATCGTCACACTGTTAAAATAGTCATTTTTTGTCAAAATTGGTTTTTCTTTTGCCTAAATCATCTCCTCCTATGGTAAAATCTCCATCCTCAGTTGATCAGATCATGTGATTTTACCCCTTTAAGATCATGGCCTATGTCAAGTGTGTGACTTAAGTGGATTTATTATGCCTAAGTCAAAATAAAATGTGACTTAGGCAGTTTTTTGAACATGCCTTTGTGACTTAATCAAGATATGGTGACACTTTATTTTGAAGGTGTCTACATAAGAGTGACATGAGCGTGTCATTAACATGACATGGGATGTGTTATGAACATTAATGACACTTTGAAGTAACATTAATGCTCATGATACTTGTCATGTCATGTTCATGACAGGCTTGTGTGACTCTTATGTAGACACCTTCAAAATAAAGTGTGACCATATCTTGTTTAACCCTCTGGAGTCCATGAAAGCGCCGGAGCATGACTTCTTCATTACGTCAAAAAAGACACAAAAATGACCAAAAAAGACACAAAATGACTAGAAAAAGACACAAAATGATCATGAAAGACACAAAAATGACCAAAAAAAGGCACAGCAACAGACACAAAATGACCAAAAAATACACAAAATGACAAAAAAAAACCTCTGGAGTCCACGAAAGTGCCGGAGCACGACTTCTTCATGACGTCAAAAATGACCAAAAAAGACACAAAATGACTAGAAAAAAAGACACAACAAAAGACACAAAATGACCACAAAAAAAGACATGAAAAGACTTGAAAAGGTTTCAAAAATGGACAAAATAGCCCTATAAGACTCCATAGAGTTAAGTCACAAAGGCATGTTCAAAAAAATTGCCTAAGTCATTTATTTCTCTTAAGTTAAATAATTTACACACAGTGTTATTACTATGCCAATAGCCATCCTTTGTTACATCCTTTTTGAGTTAAATGATCAATAAATGTGATATGTTACATTTTTGGTGGTTTTTTGTGTTTCCTGCAAAACTTGAAAAAAAGAGTGAGGCGATTATTTTAACAGGGTGACGATATGATTAGAGGTAAACTGGGAAAATAGAAATTGGAACAGAGATCGCATAAATGATTCCCAGTGGTGGAAAGTAACTAAGTAAATTTACTCAGGTACTGCACTTAAGTACAATTTTAAGGTACATGTACTTTACTTGAGTATTTCCGTTTTATGTAACTTTATACTTCTACTCCACTACATTCAGCTGACAGCTTTAGTTACTTTTCGGGTCGAGATTTAACATGAAAAACATGATGAATCTAAAGTGATTAGACATTTATCTTTATATTTAACCTAATAAAAGTACTTTAATTGAACCATATGCTTACATAAATGCATCAATAAATCAACAAATAATCCAATAATGTATTTGGAATATATAACAATCTGAGTGGGTCCATTCTGCATAAGTAGTACTTTTATTTTTAATTTTCTTTAAGTACATTTTGATGCTTTTTACTTCTATTTTTAGTAATTTTTCCTGAGGAGGAAACAACACAGAAGCAGTGAGCTCAATGAATAATGGTTTCCAAATGTATAAATAACTAATAGAGGCATGTCAGGTTATTATGACCAGAGGTGACAGGAAATAAAGTTGTTGCAACATTGTTGCATGAATCAGTGTCTGCTATCAGCTGTTCATAGTTCACCTGGTGAATCAATGTTTGTTTTTGTCTAGTCACTGTTTTCCAGCATTATTAGAGCTATAGGTGATCTAGTTAAATGATTATGAATTTAAACTTTTCCCCAAATCACATAAGTATAAAAGCACATGCAATAACACAACTACGTCTTAGTGTTAAAGGCTATTAATAGAACAAAATAAACTTTTACTGTTGTGTTTGGCGACTTATTGATACTATCAGAAACATCTGTTCAGTTTGTTATATAACCAAAAAAAAAAGCTGATATGTAACGAGGTCTTTTTTTTTTAATCCATAAAAACGAACTCTACTGCCATATGAGCGCTTTTTTTTTAGTTTTTATTGTAGTTTTTGTACAACAAATATGACCATATGACGACATTATTCTCGTTAAAAACAACCATAACCATGAAAATCACAACATAAAAGGCGAATAACCTCACTGCTCGTTTAGCAATACGCTTATCAGTGACAATATTATCTTAATATAGCCTATAATAAAGATACAAGACTCGGTTATTTAACACAGATTGTATAGTTAACTTTAAAATCAATAGAATTGCATGAAGAATATCCAACCTTATTCCACAGAAAGCGCTGGATCTGGTTTGTCAAGTCCTAATAATAAATCTTCAGATGTTAACGAGCAGGAAACGTGACGCGATTTATGTCACGGCTGATTTGTTTCTGTGCTGCTCCTGTAATATGTTACTGAGTAAGAGCCTCGACCTGCAACAATGTGGGCAATGTGACAGTTACACAGCTATAAGGGCAACGCAACTCTCGCGAGAAGACGCGAGACGAAGCAGAAACGGGATTTTACAGTTGACTGAGGAGTCACTTAAGCGCACTTCCTGCTTTGTTTAACCCTCTGGGCTCTGAGATTATTTTGGCCGTTTTTTAATATTTATGATTTTTGCCCTTCATGTAGCACATAAAAAAATGTTTACTAGCCTATACCTTTATTGGGTATCCAGTTTTTCTTCACATAAACGATCTGACAATTATTTTCTCACTTTAACCCAGGGATCTCAAACTCAAATTACATTACATTACATGTCATTTAGCAGACGCTTTTGTCCAAAGCGACTTACAATAAGTGCATTCAACCTGATGGTACTAGACATAGACCATAGGAATCGAGTAAGTACATAACTTTAAGAGCTAACTGTCATTGCTAAGGAGTGCTATATGTTAAAGAAGAAAAGAAGAGAAAAGAAGATTTTTTTTTTTTTTTTTTTAAATA
The DNA here is from genome assembly GCF_030273125.1 of Centropristis striata. NCBI lineage: Eukaryota > Metazoa > Chordata > Actinopteri > Perciformes > Serranidae > Centropristis > Centropristis striata. The sequence goes on along the minus strand of NC_081527.1, from coordinate 5,038,626 downwards.
TATATATCTGTTAGGTGACCATGACTTAACCGAGGTATTGTTGGAAGAGATAGGTCTTCAGCCTGCGGCGGAAGATGTCCAGGCTGTCTGAGGTCCTGATGTCAGTAGGGAGCTCGTTCCACCATTTGGGAGCCAAGACAGAGAAAAGTCTGGAGGTGGTTTTGAGGCGAGTTGACCCACGCAAGGTGGGAGTCGCCAGCTGTTTGGCTGATGCAGAGCGGAGAGGACGGGCAGGAGTGTAGAGTTTGACAAGGTCCTGGATGTAAGTAGGACCTGAACCGTTAGCAGCAGAGTACGCCAGAGCTAGAGTCTTGAAGCGTATCCGCGCAGCCACAGGTAGCCAGTGGAGGGAGCGGAGGAGGGGTGTTGTGTGTGAAAATTTGGGAAGATTGAAGACCAATCGAGCAGCTGCATTCTGGATGAGTTGTAGAGGTCGGATGGCTTTGGCAGGCAGACCTGCCATGAGGGAGTTGCAGTAGTCCAGGCGTGAGATGACCAGTGCCTGGACCAGGACCTGAGCTGCCTTCTGGGTGAGAAACGGGCGGATTCTCCTGATGTTATGCAGCAAGAATCTGCAAGATCTGGTAGTGGCGGTGATGTTTGTTGAGAGGGACAGTTGGTTGTCAAGAGTTACGCCAAGGTTTTTGGCGGTTTCTGTGGTGGTTGGAGGCAACCACTGTGTCCTGGACAGTGATGTGGAAGTCAGTGGTGGGAGAGCCCTTCCCTGGGAGGTAAAGTAGCTCAGTCTTTCCCAGGTTGAGTTTGAGGTGGTGCGAGGACATCCACTGGGAGATGTCGGCCAGACATGCAGAGATACGTGCTGCTGCACGTGTTTCAGACTGGGGAAATGAGAAGCTTAGCTGGGTGTCGTCGGCATAGCTATGATAGGAGAAGCCATGCGAGTGGATGAGGGAGCCAAGGGAGTTGGTGTAAATCGAGAAGAGGAGCGGACCAAGGACCGAGCCTTGAGGGACCCCGGTGGTGAGTAGACAGGGTTCTGAAACAGAACCCCTCCAAGTTACACGGAAGGTGCGGTCCTTGAGATAGGATTTGAGCAGAGAGAGGGCAGAGCCAGATACTCCAAGGTGGTGAAGGGTGGAGATGAGGATCTGGTGATCCACAGTGTCAAAAGCTGCAGAAAGGTCCAGTAGAACCACAACAGATGAGAGAGAGGCCGCCTTCGCCTTGTGAAGCTGTTCAGTCACAGCGAGAAGGGCAGTCTCTGTTGAGTGGCCCTTCTAAAAACCAGACTGGTGAGGGTCAAGGAGGTTGTTCCCATGCAGATAGGAGGACAGCTGATTGAAGATAGCCCGTTCCAGAGTTTTGGAGAGGAACGGCAGGAGAGAGACGGGTCTGTAATTGTCCACTAAGGATGGGTCGAGGGTGGATCTCTTCAGGAGAGGATTCACCCTTGCTTCCTTCAGAGAGTTAGGAAAGCAGCCAGTAGTCAAGGAAGTGTTGACAAGATGGGAGAGGAACGGGAGGAGATCAGGAGCAATAGACTGAAACAGGTGGGAGGGAATAGGATCCAGCTGACAAGTGGTAGGACGGGCAGAGGTTACAAGGCTGAGCACTTGAGGAGGAGACAGTGGAGTGAATGCTGAGAGGGAGGGAGACGCTGATGGGGAGGGAGGAGAGGCAGGTTGTGAGACTGGATGGGTAAATGACGAGCGTATGTCCTCAATCTTTTTCAGGAAATGGTTGACAAAGTGGGTTGGTAGGAGGGAGGAGGTAGGAGGGGGAGTTGGAGGGACCAGGAGGTTTGTAAAGATGGAGTAGAGCTTCTTGGGGTTGGAGAATGAGGATTGGATTTTGGTCTGATAGAAAGAACTTTTTTCAGCTGAGATTAAAGATGAGAAGGCAGCAAGAAGAGATTGGTAGTTGTGTAGGTCCTCAGGGTGTTTAGTTTTCTGCCATTTCCGTTCTGCTGCCCGTAGGGGAGCTCTGGTGGCACGCACAGAGTCCGACAGCCAAGGGGCAGGGGAGGACTTGCGCACTTTCCGAGGAGTGAGAGGACAGAGTGAGTCAAGAGAGGAGGAGAGGGTGGCAAGGAGAGTGTCGGTTGCAGAGTTGGGCTGCAGAAGTGAGAATGAGGGAGGGATGAGAGAACAGTTGAGGCCAGAGCAGGAGGAGAGAGAGAGCGAATGTTGCGGCGGACCAGTGCAGTATCTGTCGGTGAGAACAGACAGTCCGATCGGGAGAGTGGGAGGGAGAACTTGACGAAGTGGGGTTACAGAGAGATTGGTAGTCGAGCAACTCCTGGTGAAAATGAGATCGAGGAGGTTGCCAGCTTTGTGAGTAGGGGGTGATGGAGTGAGCAAGAGAGCGAAGGAGGAGAGTAGAAGTAGTAGGTCTGCTGACTTCTCGGGCTGGATGTTGAAGTCCCCGAGAAGGACAAGTGGTGGACCATCTTCAGGGAAGTTTGACAGTAGGACATCAAGCTCCTCCAGAAATTCTCCAAGGGGACCAGGTGGGCGGTAGAGAACGACAATGGTTATTGGTGAGGGAGAGGTTAGTAGTAGGTTACTACTGGAGGCAGTATCAAAATGACCAAAAAAAGACACAAAATGACAGAAAAAAAATAAATTACTTAAAAAAAAGACACAAAATGACCAAAAAAATACACAAAATTACCAAAAAAAGACACAAAATTACCAAAAAAAGACACAAAATTATTTTAAAAAGACACAGAATTACCCAAAAAGACACAAAATTATTTTTAAAAAGACACAAAATTACCAAAAAAGACACAAAATTACAAAATTGGTCCGCAGAACGCGAGTCTGAGACCCATGCTTTAACCTATTTTATCAACATATTGAGCCCAAAAATCATTAAATCCTAGTTGAAAAATTATACTATTTACTACAATAAAAAACACAAATATGCTTAATGAACTGTTTTGGAACTTGAAAATGTAAACATAGGATACAAATATGAACATATAAAAAGGTAAAATTTACATATAATAAAACTATATACAAAAAAGTACCATAAAACATGTATATTTATAGGCTTTTTTCCCTTCTTAGCTGCAACTCTTTAAAACAAACTATGTACAAACTTTACAAACTTTTTCTTTTTTTTCTCTTTAGTTTTTTAAAATTTCTTTAAATATTTTTATGAATTGATTTATATATAGATTTACATCACTATTGCTATTTCTCATTTAAATGTATTTATCTGTATTTTCTTTTTATCTTTTTCTTTTGTCTATTATTATTATTATTATTATTATTATTTATTAATGTATCCTTAACTGTGTAAATGATTTTTTTTTTTTTATATTTTTATTAATGAATTTCTATTTAGATTTGATATTATATCACTATTGCTGTCTTTTATTTCATTTTTATTTATGTTTTTCTATTTCTTTCTATTTATTCTATTCATAATTATTGATGTTATTGTTTATTTTTAATAAAGTAATTTTACTTTAATTGAGAATTTTATTTCGAACATGTAAAAGTCAAACCAACACTAAAAATAAGATAAAATAAAAGAATGAAATTAATTTAATTTAATGAAATTAAAAGAAATATACAATGAAAGAAAAAGAAAAGAAAATGAGAACCGGTCAAACCTGTACATGCAGCAGCTCAGTTGTTTATTTCTCTTAACAGATTAAATATAACATGAGGGCAGATTATTAGCATCAACTTTTTAGTTTGAACCGTGCTAGTTACCAGATTAGTAATATTTAGAGGTTTTTTACAGACGTAGGCTGTTGTGATATAGTTTATAACATTTAATTTAGCCAAAAAAAATCAGCGAAGCATGTTATTTTTCTGTCAGTGAACTATCTTGCTAAAGAATGTGGGAAGTTGTCTTTGGTTCAATTTACAACATTTCACACACGATGGCGCTAGAGACTTCCTCAAAATACATGAATGAATCTATGAACAAAAGAATGAACAACAGTCGGAGTGAGCATTATTTATTTGCATTACATTTTAAAGTTTTATACAAAACTTATAATTTCCTTATAATATACATAGATATAGTATATACAGATATACAGATGATAAAAAAGTGAAAATATAAATACAACCATATACGTAGTTAAAATGTTATAGTGATTTTGTATACTGCTTAAGAAGATACATTAGTGTTAATGTTAAATTCAGATAATATGCTAGAGCTTCCTATAGAAATTAAGTACTTAAAGGGTTTGTACGGGTGCCCGAAATCCTCGAAAATGCTTGAATTTTAATGTTGAAAGTGCTTGGATTTTGGATTAAGTGCTTGTAAATGCTTGAAATTCTTACTGTATTTCTCTTGCAATCTGACTATAGATCAGTGGTTCTCAACCTTTTTGAATCGCGACCCCCAATTTAACATGCATGTTGTCTGCGACCCCCGCTCACTGAACAGAATCACACACGCACAGTTCAGATCATACAAAAAACAAACAAAATGACCAAAAAAGGAAACAAAATGATCAAAAAAGACACAAAATGACTTACAAAGACATGAAAAGAATTAAAAAATGGACAAAATAGCCCAAGACTCCATAGAGTTAAGTTGTTAACCCATTTCTTGTTCCCTGAAAAAGGCCTACTTGTATAATTCTGAAATGTACATTATTTTCCAGTTTTGGTTAAGCTTACCTTTTTTATTTACCTCTGGCAGTTCACCACTTACCTTTGGACCCTTTCAAGCTGTTCATTTGACTTGAACTGCTTGAATTTCAATAAAAAAATGGAAAAATTGGGGTGTTCTAAAACTTTTGACCGGTAGTGTATATATATTTTTTTTCCCATGACTATATTTTGTGATGTTCAATACTCAACTTGTACTATTGTGAAATTCAAACTGGACTTGACGTCTGTATTTTAAAAACCACGGCCATGGCCCTGAAATAAGTCCCAAAGTTACGACCCAGTGAATTGTAGACATACTGACAAGAAATAGTTTACAGCCTATTCAATTTTTTCTTTGTATTATAAAAAAGATGGAAACAAACAATCATCAGTGTGCCGTGATACTGAGTGACCTCGAGCAATATCCTGAATTCATATCAGCTTCAGACAGGCGTCCTGGGTACACAGCTGGAATAGTCAGTGAGACATTCAACCCTTATTTAACAAAAGAAATGACTAGATGAAAACAGGAGCAAGTTCACGTTTCTTTATTGTTCCATTAGCCAGTAAAATACCATAGTAGTAATAGTATTTAGTGTGCGTTTACATTTAATAGAAATATAACAATCATATGCCCAAAATAGGTGAAAAAATACATAACCATTTATGTTTCTATAAACGTTGTAGTGATTTTGTATACTGCTGAAGAAAATACATTACATGTAGTAATAATGAGAAATTCACATTGTCTTATTTAGTGGCTTCACCCACGTCTATATAGATATGAGTGTTTAAATTCAGAAACTTAGTAGAGCATCCTACATGCTTAGTTTGGTAACGTTAAACTTCATAAAACTGCCTTCATTAAGTGATCAAGTAGTAAGAAATGTACTGTGTGCAAACAGTACACATCAATTAAAAGTGCTATATTTACTTTTTACTTCATAAAACTTCAATTTCTAAGGTAGAAATGGATATATACATCTATATATATATATATATATATATATATACATACATACATACATACATACAGGTGCTGGTCATATAATTAGAATATCATGAAAAAGTTGATTTATTTCAATAATTCCATTCAAAAAGTGAAACTTGTATAATGTATACATTCGTTCCACTCAGACTGATATATTTCAAGTGTTTATTTCTTTTAATTGTAATGATTAGAACTGACAACTAATGAAAAATCCCAAATTCAATATCTCAGAAAATGAGAATATTGTGAAAAGGTTGAATATTGAAGACACCTGGTGCCAAACTCTAATCAGCTAATTAACTCAAAACACCTGCAAAGGCCTTCAAATGGTTACTGAAATTAAAATACTGAAATAAATCAACTTTTTCGTGACATTCTAATTAAATGACCAGCACCTGTATATGTATACAGAGATAGAGACAGAGTGGATTTGGACCATGTAGCTGGTCTGTATGATAGCTCCACTTCAGGTGGATATAGAAAAGGTTTAGAATACTCAAGAAGTCAGAATTAAAGGTCATTTCAACAATACTCTTCAGTCAGTGTTTAGCTTTTTGACATTTGTTATCCATTAGTAATGGATTTGATCTGAAACCACTGACACGACAGCTGTAAGCTGTAAGTAAGGTGGATCTAGAAATGTTTTTTTAGAAGCGTCCACTAGCCAGAGTGAGCACGAAGCGTGGCACACGGAGGAATGAAGGGACGACAGCTGACAGCCAGGAGAGATAGGGGACCTGGGTCAGCAGGAATTTGAAGGAAGTGTTATCAGTGACACTCCGTCCTGGAAATAATCAGATAAAACTAAATATTATTGTCAATTATGGGACAGTACATGTAAGTAAATTCCAGTGTTAAAAAGAACAAAACAAACTGAAATGCTGATACAAACTTACCATCGACATCTTTTAACCCGTAGCGCCTCGCCAGGTCACAAGTCATGAGCACTTTCCCAGTCAGGGACATCAGATTTTTATCTTTTAGACAGAGAAATTATGCAAAGTTTACAAATGACCAAAACCACTTGTACACTGCAAAAAAAAAAGGTGTGTCTAAAAACCAGATAAAAACACTAAATCTGAGGGAAATGATCTTGCTGCATGGACAGATAATTTACCTTGACAAGATTTCTTAAATTAAGATTATTAAATCTAGAAATAAGCATGTTGAACACTTAAAATAAGAAATTAACTCTTAAAACAAGATAAATTAAAGCTGCCAGCAGTGATGAACTGGCCCGAGCAGAGTGACCTGATGATTATTGGTTTCTTACCAAGATAAAAAAAAACGTTTTGTGTCTTTATTTGGTGATTTTACGTCTTTTGTGTCCCTTTTTTGGGGTGTTTTTTTGTCTTTTTTGGTCATTTCACGTCTTTTTGTCTCTTTTGGGAATTTTTTGGTATTTTTTTTGTCTTTTTTGTGTCTTTTTTGCACTGCAAATAATTTGTTTCTTATCAAGATAAAAAAACGTAAGATTTAGAAGTGTTAGATAATTAAAATAAACAACTTGTGCCAGTATATGCTTGTTACAGAGTGTGCAGTTCAAATCTGACTTTCTCAAATGCTCACTTCTATAAAACCTTTCTGACTGTGATGTGAACAGCATCTCATAGAGAGTAATCCTACCTGTGACCAGGTTCACAATGCACTTCCCGCTCATTTCCGTAGTTTCTCCATTGGCAAAAACATCTTTAAGCTGAAAAAAAAAAATCCAGGGATTTAGAAAGAAACTGTAGCATATATGGATATACAGTACTGGAAAAAATATTAGACTACCCTTTTTCATCCATTTCTTATTCATTTTAATAACCAACATAATTATCAAGAAAACCATGTTAAATGTCTAGATATCAGCTCTTAAATTAAACTCTTATCAGCTATTTTTGTTGTTATCTTTATATTTATCCAAACAAATGTAACAAATGTAACAAATGATTTACCTTTAACCCATTTAGGCCTAAAACGCCTGGAAAAAAGTCTTTTTTTTGTAAATCTGCCTTTTTCTAGTAATTTTATGTATTTTTTTGGTATTTCTGTGTCTTTTTTGGTAATTTTTAGCCTTTTTTGGTAATTCTGTGTCTTTTTAAATACTTTTGTGTCTTTTTTTAAATAATTTTGTGTCTTTTTGGGAATTTTGTGTCTTTTTTAATACTTTTGTGTCTTTTTTTGGTAATTCTGTGTCTTTTTTAATACTTTTGTGTCTTTTTTTGGTAATTCTGTGTCTTTTTAAATACTTTTGTGTCTTTTTTTGGTAATTCTGTGTCTTTTTTAATACATTTGTGTCTTTTTTCTGGTAATTTTGTGTCTTTTTTAATACTTTTGTGTCTTTTTTTGGTAATTCTGTGTCTTTTTTAAATAATTTTGTGTCTTTTTTTGGTAATTCTGTGTCTTTTTTTGGTAATTTTGTGTCTTTTTTTATACATTTGTGTCTTTTTTAATACTTTTGTGTCTTTTTTGGGTAATTCTGTGTCTTTTTTAATACTTTTGTGTCTTTTTTGGGTAATTCTGTGTCTTTTTTGGGTAATTTTGTGTCTTTTTAAAAAAAAGACAATACTCTACCTTAGGATTTGCCCCCTGTGGTGTTTCTTTCTCCAGTATGTACTGAGTCACCAGCTCTGTTTGTACCGCTCCCGGCCACAGACTGACAGAAGCCACTCCTCTGTTTCTCAGCTCAACAGCCATGTCTGCTGCTAGCCGGTCACACTGGAAACACACCAGACAACAGAACAGGTTTTTAGTACAGTCACCTTATTACACAGCACGTGTACTTGCTTTAATATAAACACAGGGCTTAATAAGAGGAGAACTTACTGCAGCTTTTCCAACACCATATGGCACATTGAAGAGATACCTCAGCCCCCCCATAGATGAAATGGTGACTATCAGACCCCGACCCTGAGCCACCATCATGCGGGATGCATGAACTGAGAAGAAATAGTGGCCTCTGCAACATAAATAAAGATGGGAATCAGTCCAATCACAGAAATCTTCCAGTTTCTTGTTAATGTAACGTGAGAGAGATACGACTGTCCAAAAATGTAAGCTGAACTCAGACTAATAGACAAAAAAAACAGCTGTTCTCTGGATGAACTGAGAAAAAATAGTGGCCAGATGAATAAAATAAAAGATAATACAAGATAATCGCAAAATTTTGCATTGAAGTGAATGGGACGGCCGAAAAAAATGACGAAAAAGAACAATAATGGGAGATTTTTAAACGTCTACTTCTCCGGCATAATTTCGCCTAGAGACTCCATTTAAACTTTAAACAGTAGACACAAGTCTTGTGTATTGGTGTATTAATCCACGTTTCGATAGGTCATATAGTTTTTTATCAATCCCTGTTCAATGACCATGATCATTTCTGGAGAAATTCTGAGATTATAATGGGTGTGTATTGCACGGAATGTTCGTGTCACAGTGTGTGACATCATCGCCAGAATGTAGAGGGAGAGAAAAAATTGTCAAAAAATAAATTTGAAAACTGCGCTCCAGTGGCCAGATAAATAAAAAAGGGAATCAGTCCAATCATTGTTCCACAGAAATCTTCCAGTTTCCTGTTAATGTAACATGAGAGAGATACGACTGTCCAAAACCGTAAGATGAACTCAGGCTAAACAAATCAACAGCTGTTCTCTGGAAAACTGTCAGCAGACACGAGGAAATGACTCAGTGGACTTATCAGACATGACGAAGCATAAAATCATACCTGAGACCTGTGTTGTTGATGGAATCCCAAATGGTTGGGTCAGTTTCCCAGAATTTGGTCCCGATGTTCTCAAAGATAGCCTGGAATAACACAGAACAATGTTTAGAGTTTATGTAAAAAAAGTCACAGTTGGCTTTATTGGTTATCTTTTAATATTCCTGCTTTGTTTAACCCTCTGGGCTCTGAGATTATTTTGGCTGTTTTTGAATATTTCTGATTTTGCCCTTCATGTAACACATAAAAAATGTTTATTATGCCCATATTTGGTATCCATTTTTCTTCACCTATATGATCTGACAGTTATTTTCTCACTTTAACCTATTTTATCAACATATTGAGCCCAAAAATCATCAAATCCGAGTTGAAAAATTATACTATTTACTACAATAAAAACCACAACTATGCTCAATGAACTGTTTTGAAACTTGAAAATGTAAACATAGGATACAAATGTGAACATATAAAAAGGTAAAAATTTAAATATAATGAAACTACATACAAAGAGTCCCATAAATATTATATTTATAGGCGTTTTTTTCCTTGTTAGCTGCAACTCTTCAAAACAAACTATGTGTGAAATTATAGAGAGCTCCACCAACGCTCAAATATTTCTGTACTATCAAATTAAAACTATCATATCTTTGGTTTTACATGAGCTAGGGATGTCAAACAAAAAGTGGGAGAAAGTTTCAAGTCTGAACTTAAGTAAATTTAGTAAAAATTTAGTACAGTAAATTTGATAGCAGCGCCATCAACTGTCTTTAACTCTAACTTTCTTTTTCTTTTCTTTTTTCTCTTTCGTTTTTTAAAATTTCTTTACATATTTTTATGAATGAATTTCATTTATGGTTGTCTTTTATTCAGTTTCACTCTATTTTAGGTGTTCCACAAGTTATTGAAGTATGAGAGTGTGTCTACCTGTACTCCAGCGTAGGCGTTGTTAACCAGGATATCCAGTCGGCCGTTCTGTTCACGTTTAATCTGCTCAAACAGCTCTTCAATGTCTCCGTCTTTAGTAGAATCACAGATAACCGGCACACAGTTTCCACCTCTCTCCTTAACCTGCGTTAGAAACAGACACATCAGCTGGAAACCATAGAAACAAACCCTGACTGAACCAGTACAACTACAAAACTACAGAGAGGAGAAGGAACTACAAAACTACAGAGAAGAGAAGGCCAACATTTCAGGTGCAGTAGACATTTCTTTTTCCTGTCTATCTTACAGCTGTTTTTTTTTGTCGTCCCTGTAATAAACTGAAGTCAAAGCATCACCTGAGCAGCCGTTTGTTTCAGCGTGTTCTCCTGGCGTCCTGTGATGTAGACGGTGGCTCCGGCCTCAGACAGCTGCAGAGCGATTCCCCGGCCGATTCCTCTGGAGGCTCCTGTGACCACACACACCCAGCCAGACAGGGACATTTTCCCTGAGGAGGAAACATCACACATGTAAGCTCACACACACCATGTTATACAAAAGATATATAGATATATAGGTCTGTCAGTCAAATATCGTCACACTGTTAAAATAGTCATTTTTTGTCAAAATTGGTTTTTCTTTTGCCTAAATCATCTCCTCCTATGGTAAAATCTCCATCCTCAGTTGATCAGATCATGTGATTTTACCCCTTTAAGATAATGGCCTATGTCAAGTGTGTGACTTAAGCGGATTTATTATGCCTAAGTCAAAATAAAATGTGACTTAGGCAGTTTTTTGAACATGCCTTTGTGACTTTATCAAGATATGGTGACACTTTATTTTGAAGGTGTCTACATAAGAGTGACATGAGCGTGTCATAAACATGACATGGGATGTGTCATGAACATTAATGACACTTTGTATTTGTAAGTAACATTAATGCTCATGATACTTGTCATGTCATGTTCATGACAGGCTGTTTTTCATGAGATTTAACATGAAAAACATGATGAATCTAAAGTGATTAGACATTTATCTTTATATTTAACCTAATAAAAGTACTTTAATTGAACCATATCTTTACAAAATTAAAACCCTGCTTACATAAATGCATCAATAAATCAACAAATAATCCAATAATGTATTTGGAATATATAACAATCTGAGTGGGTCCATTCTGCATAAGTAGTACTTTTACTTTTGATCCTTTAAGTACATTTTGATGCTTTTTACTTCTATTTTTAGTTATTTAAACAACACAGAAGCAGTGAGCTCAATGAATAATGGTTTCCAGATGTATAAATAACTAATAGAGGCGTGTCAGGTTATTATGACCAGAGGTGACAGGAAATAAAGTTGTTGCAACATTGTTGCGTGAATCAGTGTCTGCTATCAGCTGTTCATAGTTCACCTGAAATCTGGTGAATCCTTTTTTTTTTGTCTAGTCACTGTTTTCCAGCATTATTAGAGCTATAGGTGATCTAGTTAAATGATTATGAATTAAAATTTTTCCCCAAATCACATAAGTATAAAAGCACATGCAATAACACAACTACTTCTTAGTGTTAAAGGCTATTAATAGAACAAAATAAACTTTTACTGTTGTGTTTGGCGACTTATTGATACTATCAGAAACATCTGTTCAGTTTGTTATATAACCAGAAAAAAGCTGATATGTAACGAGGTCTTTTTTTTAATCCATAAAAACGAACTCTACTGCCATATGAGCGCTTTTTTTATTTTTTATTGTAGTTTTTGTACAACAAACATGCCCATATGACGACATTATTCTCGTTAAAAACAACCATAACCATGAAAATCACAACGTAAAAGGCGAATGACCTCACTGCTCGTTTAGCAATAAGCTTATCAGTGACAATATTATCATAATATAGCCTATAATAAAGATACGAGACTCGGTTATTTAACACAGATTGTATAGTTAACTTTAAAATCAATAGAATTGCATGAAGGATATCCAACCTTATTCCACAGAAAGCGCTGGATCTGGTTTGTCAAGTCCTAATAATAAATCTTCAGATGTTAACGAGCAGGAAACGTGACGCGATTTATGTCACGGCTGATTTGTTTCTGTGCTGCTCCTGTAATATGTTACTGAGTAAGAGCGTCGACCTGCAACAATGTGGGCAATGTGACAGTTACACAGCTATAAGGGCAACGCAACTCTCGCGAGAAGACGCGAGACGAAGCAGAAACGGGAGTTTACAGTTGACTGAGGAGTCACTTAAGCGCACTTCCTGCTTTGTTTAACCCTCTGGGCTCTGAGAGTATTTTGGCCGTTTGTGATTATTTCTGATTTTGCCCTTCATGCACCCACATGTTTACTATACCGATATTTGGTATCCATTTTTTCTTCACCTATATGATCTGACAATTATTTTCTCACTTTAACCTATTTTATCAACATATTGAGCCCAAAAATCATCGAATCCAAGTTGAAAAATTATACTATTTACTACAATAAAAACCACAAATATGCTCAATGAACTTGAAAATGTAAACATAGGATACAAATATGAACATATAAAAAGGTAAAAATGTAAATATAATAAAACTATATACAAAAAAGTCCCATAAATATGTATATTTATAGGCTTTTTTCCCTTGTTAGCTGCAACTCTTCAAAACAAACTATGTACAAACTTTACAAACTTTTTCTTTTTTTCTCTCTTTGGTTTTTTAAAATTTCTTTACAAATTTTTATGATTTAATTTATATTTAGGTTTTACGTCACTATTGCTATTTCTCATTTAGATTTATTTATCTGTATTTTCTTTTTATCTTTCTTTTGTCTATTGTTATTATTATTATTATTTATTAATGTATCCTTAACTGTGTAAATCATATTTTATTCAAAATTTTTTTTAATATTTTTAATTCATTTCTATTTAGATTTGATATTATATCACTATTGCTGTCTTTTATTTCATTTATATTTATCTGTTTTTCTATTTCTTTCTATTTATTCTATTCATAATTAGGGCCTCGGGGCAATCGCACCGAGCACTGGTCCCTACAGCAATAGCTGTAGGGACCAGTGCTGCTCTACTGTTATACTGTGGATTTCTTCTTATTCCTCTTCCGGACGCAATTTCGTCCCGCTACTAGTCCTAAATTATATATCAAAACGTGCGGTTTGATCGGGATTGGTGTGCTATTACTTTTCTTTACGGAATATGATTTTTTCGCGACGTAAGTCGCGAAAAACTGCCCAAAATTTTGCATTGAAATGAATGGGACGGCCGAAAGAAAATGAGCAAAAAAGAACATTAATTGAAGATTTTCAGACGTCTACTTCTCCGGCATAATTTCACCTAGAGACTCCATTTAAACTTTAAACAGTAGACACAAGTCTTGTGTATTGGTGTATTACTTTGCGTTTCGATAGGTCATATAGTTTTTTATCAATCCCTGTTCAATGACCATGATAATTTTTGGAGAAATTCTGAGATTATAATGGGTGTGTATTGCACGGAATGTTCGTGTCAGAGTGTGTGATGTCATCGCTCAGAGTGTAGAGGGAGAGGTAAAACTGTCAAAAAATAAATTTGAAAACTGCGCTCCAGGCCGCAAATTCCACTCTATAGAAATAATTTATACATAGAAATGTAGGAAAATTTGTCTTCTCACTCACAATCCTCTGATAAAGCTGTCAGAGTTATAGTTTGGGCGTACGACGCAAAGATGCGCCACCAAAACCACCAACAGCCTCATTGGGTCCCATATTAAAAACGCAGGAAGATTTCGGAAAAAGTGAGATTAAATTGTTTTTTTAGATCGCTCTAACAAAGCTATTTTTTAATTTTTCTTTAAAAAAAAACATATGTAGAGGTTCAGGAAGAACTCAGGACGCTCAAAGTGAAGTCGGATCAATGATAGGTATTATGGTTTTGCCAAAAATGCTTTCTGTTCGAGGCCAGAAATTTCACTCTGCCCACCTCTGGCTGCTTTCACTCTGCCAGAAGATTCCACAGCTGTTAATTCCGTTGATTGCTCTGCTCTGATTGGTCGACCCCAACGCTTTGATGTTTTGATGTGATTACAGTTACAGATACACGCACGCACACACTCACACACACACACACTGGTCATTTAATGTAATTACAATTAAAGATACACGCACGCACACACACACTGGTCATTTAATGTAATAACAATTAAAGATACACGCACGCACACACACACTGGTCATTTAATGTAATATCAGTTAAAGATACACGCACACACACACACACTGGTCATTAAATGTAATAACAGTTAAAGATACACGCACGCACACACACACTGGTCATTTAATGTAATAACAGTTAAAGATACACGCACGCACACACACACACTGGTCATTTAATGTAATATCAGTTAAAGATACACGCACACACACACACACTGGTCATTAAATGTAATAACAGTTAAAGATACACGCACGCACACACACACTGGTCATTTAATGTAATAACAGTTAAAGATACACGCACGCACACACACACACAATGGTCATTTAATGTAATAACAATTAAAGATACACGCACGCACACACACACTGGTCATTTAATGTAATAACAGTTAAAGATACACGCACGCACACACACACACAATGGTCATTTAATGTAATAACAATTAAAGATACACGCACGCACACACACACTGGTCATTCAATGTAATATCAGTTAAAGATACACGCACACACACACTGGTCATTTAATGTAATAACAGTTAAAGATACACGCACGCACACACACACTGGTCATTTAATGTAATATCAGTTAAAGATACACGCACGCACACACACACTGGTCATTTAATGTAATAACAGTTAAAGATACACGCACGCACACACACACTGGTCATTTAATGTAATAACAGTTAAAGATACATGCACGCACACACACACTGGTCATTTAATGTAATATCAGTTAAAGATACACGCACACACACACTGGTCATTTAATGTAATATCAGTTAAAGATACACGCACACACACACACACACACTGGTCATTTAATGTAATAACAGTTAAAGATACACGCACGCACACACACACACAATGGTCATTTAATGTAATAACAATTAAAGATACACGCACGCACACACACACTGGTCATTTAATGTAATATCAGTTAAAGATACACGCACACACACACTGGTCATTCAATGTAATAACAGTTAAAGATACACGCACGCACACACACACACACACACATATGCGCGCGTAAGCGCGCACACTGCTCCAGATACAAATGTTTCACACACACACATTTTGAGGTTAAAGGGCATAGGTTGCTGTATAAATAAATACTTGAAGAGGAATAGTATCATAACATTACTAGTATTAATTGTTTGAAATCTCTGAAGAATCTCATCATAGTGTACACACACCGGCAGTAGCCCCCGTGGCCCTTTCAAAATTTCCCCCAGAGGAAATTTTCTAGTTATTGAAGTTATTGTATATTTTTAATAAAGTAATTTTACTTTAATTGAGAATTTTATTTCGAACATGTAAAAGTCAAACCAACACTAAAAATAAGATAAAATAAAAGTGAAATTAAAAGAAATATACAATGAAAGAAAAAGAAAAGAAAATGAGAACAGGTCAAACCTGTACATGCAGCAGCTCAGCTGTTTATTTCTCTTAACAGATTAAATATAACATGAGGGCAGATTATTAGCATCAAATTTTTAGTTTGAACCATGCTAGTTACCAGATTATTAATATTTAGAGGTTTTTTACAGACCTAGGCTGTTGTGATATAGTTTATAACATTTAATTTAGCCAAAAAAAATCTGCGAAGCATGTTATTTTTCTGTCAGTGAACCATCTTGCTGGTTTTTGGTTCAACTTACAACATTTCACACAAGATGGCGCTAGAGACCTCAAAATACATGAATGAATCTAAGAACAAAACAATGAACAACAGTCGGAGTGAGCATTATTTATTTGCATTACATTTTAAAGTTTTAGTATATACAGGTATACAGATTATAAAAAAGTGTAAATATAAATACAACCATATATGTAGTTAAAATGTTATAGTGATTTTGTATACTGCTTAAGAAGATACATTAGTGTTAATGTTAAATTCAGATAATATGCTAGAGCTTCCTATAGAAATTAAGTACTTAAAGGGTTGGTACGGGTGCCCGAAATCCTCGAAAATGCTTGAATTTTAATGTTGAAAGTGCTTGGATTTTGGATTAAGTGCTTGTAAATGCTTGAAATTCTTACTGTATTTCTCTTGCAATCTGACTATAGATAACCGCATTTTCGTGTTTTTTTTTTTTATTGATGTGTATACAAAAAACAACAGAGGGACATACCTATATCATTGGTGTCGACATTAAACATGTTGTACACATCCTTAGATTTAAATTTGTATAATTTTAAGAACAAACAACGGTCACATGAAATGAAACCAAATAAACTATACAATATTTAGATTAAAAAAATAAATAAAAAGACCAAAAAAGACACAAAATGACTAAAAAAAGATACAAAATGACTAAAAAAAAACTAAATTACTTAAAAAAAGACACAAAATGACCCAAAAAAGACACAAAATGACAAAAAAAAACTAAATTACTTAAAAAAAGACACAAAATGAGCCCAAAAAGACACAAAATTACAAAAAAAAGATACAAAATGACAAAAAAAAAAAAGACAAAATTTGAAAAAAAGACAGAAAATTACCAAAAAAAGGACAGAAAATGACAAAAAAAAGACACAAAATGACTAAAAAAAAGACACAAAATGGCAAAAAAAGACATGAAAAGACACAAAATGAGAATACACGTGGGAGTGTCGCAATGCAACATGGTCCTTTTCCAGAATTGAAATCATGGCGGAAGACGACTAAAAACTTCAGGTTTTAGGGGAATATTTTAAAATCGCACATAGGTTTTACAGGCATTTTTTCCAGGCGTTTTAAGCCTTAATGGGCTAATAATGGATTTGATCTGACACGACAGCTGTAAGTTCAGCTTGAATTTGGAGCATGTAGCTGGTCTGTCTGATGGCTCCACTTCAGGTGGATCATGACAGGCTTGTGTGACTCTTATGTAGACACCTTCAAAATAAAGTGTTAGCATATCTTGTTTAACCCTCTGGAGTCCATGAAAGCGCCGGAGCACGACTTCTTCATGACGTCAAAAAAGACACAAAATGACTGGAAAAAGACACAAAATGACTGGAAAAAGACACAAAATGATCATAAAAGACACAAAAATGACCAAAAAAAGGCACAACAACAGACACAAAATGACAAAAAAATACACAAAATGACAAAAAAAAAACCTCTGGAGTCCATGAAAGCGCCAGAGCACGACTTCTTCATGACGTCAAAAATGACCAAAAAAGACACAAAATGACTAGAAAAAAAGACACAACAAAAGACACAAAATGACCACAAAAAAAGACATGAAAAGACTTGAAAAGGATTCAAAAATGGACAAAATAGCCCTATAAGACTCCATAAGACTAGAAATGTTTTTAGAAGCGTCCACTAGCCAGAGTGAGCACGAAGCGTGGCACACGGAGGAATGAAGGGACGACAGCTGACAGCCAGGAGAGATAGGGGACCTGGCTCAGCAGGAACCTGAGGGAGGTGAAATCAGCAACACTCCGTCCTGGAAATAATCAGATAAAACAGATTTAATTATGTGACTACATGAAAGTAAATTCAAATATAAACCCCCTTAAAAAAAACTTATTAACTTTTATAAAACTTGGAATCCCATTCTTTCCCTAATTGAGTCTATTTCATCGTTAGATGATTAACATAGATGGTTCTAATTAAGATAAATTGATATAACTTTTAAATGGCCAGTAATTGTTTTTAGTATACTGATTTGGTGGTCAAACTCTAGGCACAACATATACAAATTGTTATAGCTATTTTTTGTTTGTTTTTTCCAAGCATGCTGTATATCTCCTCTAAATGTCCCTTTTTATTTTATTTATTTATTTAGTATTATAATTATTTGTTTGGTTTTATGTGTATGTATATGTATGTGTGTATGTTTGTATGTATATTTTTATTTTTCGTTTTTTATTATTGTTTATTTGGCTACTGTTCACCCCTTCTGTTTTTCTTTGAGGGGGAGAGAGTTGTATTTTCTCATTATCATTACTATTTATTGTTTTTTGCTTATTTTTTGTGAATGACAACCCAATAAAGATATATATGAAAAAAAAAAAGAAAAAAAAAAAAAAAAAACT
Organism: Centropristis striata; assembly: GCF_030273125.1. Taxonomy (NCBI): domain Eukaryota; kingdom Metazoa; phylum Chordata; class Actinopteri; order Perciformes; family Serranidae; genus Centropristis; species Centropristis striata. The sequence continues at coordinate 5,020,195 of NC_081527.1, read as the reverse complement.
TACCATCGACATCTTTTAACCCGTAGCGCCTCGCCAGGTCACAAGTCATGAGCACTTTCCCAGTCAGGGACATCAGATTTTTATCTTTCAGGCAGACAGAGAAATGATGCAAAGTTTACAAATGACCAAAACCACTTGTACACTGCAAAAAAAAAAGGTGTGTCTAAAAACAAGATAAAAACACTAAATCTGAGGGAAATGATCTTGCTGCATGGACAGATAATTTCACTAAAGGTACATTTGTTTGGACAAATATAATGACAAGAACAAAAATAGCTCACAAGAGTTTAATTTAAGAGCTGATATCTAGACATTTAACATGGTTTTCTTGATATTAACCAAAATCACTGAAAACCATGGAAAATGTCTACACTGCAAAAAAAGGGTGTGTCTAAAAACAAGATAAAAACAGTAAATCTGAGGGAAATGATCTTGCTGCATGGACAGATAATTTACCTTGACAAGATTTCTTAAATTAAGATTATTAAATCTAGAAATAAGCATGTTGAACACTTAAAATAAGAAATTAACTCTTAAAACCAGATAAATTAAAGGTGCCAGCAGTGATGAACTGGCCCGAGCAGAGTGACCTGATGATTATTGGTTTCTTACCAAGATAAAAAAAAACGTTTTGTGTCTTTATTTTGTGATTTTATGTCTTTTTGTCCCTTTTTTTGGTCTTTTTTGTCCTTTTTTTTGTCTTTTTTTGCACTGCAAATAATTTGTTTCTTACCAAGATAAAAAAAAAACTTTAGATTTAGAAGTGTTAGATAATTGATCTTGTTTTAAGAGTTAATTTCTTATTTTAAGTGTTCAACATGCTTATTCCTAGATCAATAATCTTAATTTAAGAAATCTTGCCAAGTGAAATTATCTGTCCATGCAGCAAGATCATTTAGATTTGACTTTATTAATCCCACAGCGGGGAAATTTCTTTGTTACAGCCGCAGAAAATCACACAATTTTAAGATAAGATAAAAAACAATCTAAGAAAAGACATTTAACAATATACAAAATATACAAAATATCCCTCAGATTTAGTGTTTTTATCTGGTTTTTAGACCTTTTTTGCAGTGTACCAGTAAATGCTTGTAACAGTGTGTGCAGTTTCTCAAATTCTCACTTGTATAAAACCTTTCTGACTGTGATGTGAACACCATCTCATACAGTGTAATCTACCTTTGGCCAGGTTCACAATGCACTTCCCGCTCATTTCTGGGGTTTCTCCATTGGCACATACATCTTTAAGCTGAAAAAAAAAAATCCAGGGATTTAGCAAAAAACTGAAGTAGTATTAGTAGTCGTATTAGAATACCCTTTTTCATCCATTTCTTGTTCATTTTAATAACCAAAATAATTATCAAGAAAACCATGTTAAATGTCTAGATATCAGCTCTTAAATTAAACTCTTATCAGCTATTTTTGTTGTTATCTTTATATTTATCCAAACAAATGCAAATTTTGTTGTACAAGGCATTAAAACAATAACAGTGAAGAAAACAAGGGTGGTCTAATATTTTTTACATGACTGCATATACCAATGATTTACCTTTAACCCATTTAGGCCTAAAATGCCTGGAAAAAATGCCTGGAAAACCAATGGGCGATTTTAAAATAAGTTTATTTTAAGGGTTATTTAGTTAAAGTTTAAGGGTTATTTAGTTAAAGTTTTTTTTTGGTAATTCTGTCCTTTTTTTGGTAACTTTGTGCCTTTTTTGGTAATTTTGTAACTTTTTTAATACTTTTGTGTCTTTTTTTTGGTAATTCTGTATCTTTTTTTAATTATTTTGTGTCTTTTTTGGGTAATTTTGTGCCTTTTTTGTGTAATTCTGTGTCTTTTCTGGATAATTTAATTTAATAAAAAAAAGACAATACTCTACCTTAGGAGTGACACCCTGTGGTGTTTCTTTCTCCAGTATGTACTGAGTCACCAGCTCTGTTTGTACCGCTCCCGGCCACAGACTGACAGAAGCCACTCCTCTGTTTTTCAGATCAACAGCCATGTCTGCTGCTAGCCGGTCACACTGGAAACACACCAGACCACAGAACAGGTTTTTAATACAGTCACCTAGTTATCAATGAAATTTGGCTCTTGATAGCATGTCCAAAACACCACAAACAAGAGTTCACCAAGTACTTTCACGTCTGTTCTAACTGAAATGGGAACACAGATATTGGGGCAGTTGTTTTTTAATGGGCATTTAAAACGGATCTAACTGCATTGTGCTTACACTGAAAAACTGACAAGCTGGACATGTACATTTGTAAAAACCGACATAAAAAAAAACATAGCAAAAAAATATATCTATATATATATTTCTAAAAATAGAAGTCAGCTCTGTCTCCACTGTGTTAAAGTGTTCATGTGTTTTAGTCTTTTTGGTAATTTATTGTCTTTTTAAAAAAAATCATTTTGTGTTTTTTTTCAGTCATTTTGTGTCTTTTTTGGTCATTTTGTGTCTTTTTTTTGTCATTTTGTTTCTTTTTGTGTCATTTTGTGTTTTTTTTTTTGTCATTTTGTTTCTTTTTGTGTCATTTTGTGGTCAATTTGATTCTTTTCTGGGTAATTTTGTGTCTTTTCTGACAAATCCCAACAAGTATCAAGTTGTTACTTTCCAAGGAGTCTCTGGCTTGAAGCTGACTGTTACACACTCAGGAGGTCAGAATGGACCTTTAAACTGATAGCAAAGGACTTAGATTAAATGTAACAATAAAATATGAAAAAAATATATAAATGCACAGACAGAGAGATGTTTTAGTTGTTGTCCGCTTCATTATTTGTCCAAAATTTGTCGTATTAACTGAGTTTATATGATCTGAACTGTGAGATTCTGTTCAGTGAGACAACATGCATGTTAAATTGGGGGTCGCGACTCAAAAAGGTTGAGAATAGCTGCCCTAGTCTAAAGTGTGCTTGGGAATGATGCATTTTCTGACCAACAACACCTTAGAATAAATATTAGAGTGATTAGTTCATTTTTAAATTCAGGGTTCGTACACTTTATCAGTGGTCAAATTCAAGATTTTTCAAAGACTTTCCAGGTCCATTTTCAAGCTTTTCCAGTACCTTCCACCTGTTGTAAGTTGCATGTTTTAGATGAGTACTTACATACTAAAAGGGGGAGATTTCACTGAACCATACCAACAGAGATGGTGTTACACTTTTAGGAGGAACGGTTTTCATTTCAGATAGGCTACTCATTATTCTTACATTGAACATGTGATTATCTATAGTCTATAGATGGATATAGTCAGATCATTTTAAAAAATATTTGAAAAACCTATTACTATTTCAATAACCTATTCTAATTCTTGTTTCATTGCTATGTTTTGTTTTTCTAGTTTCTTGCTCTGTATAACTCGACGATTATTTTTATGTTATATTAGGGAATCCCACTATTCAAGCCCCATGAGGGTTTTTTGGGCTTTCCTGGCATGTCTTTATTTTATTTCAATATGCATATGGAAAATATAATATATATTATTGTTGTTGAGATTGCAAGAGAAATACAGTAAGAATTTCAAGCATTTACAAGCACTTTATCCAAAATCCAAGCACTTTTTAAACCTTGAAAATACATTTAAATTCAAGCATTTTCAAGGATTTCAAGCATCCGTACCAACCCTGAAATAAGAGAACTTACTGCAGCTTTTCCAACACCATATGGCACATTGAAGAGATACATCAGTCCCCCGATAGATGAAATGGTGACTATCAGACCCCGACCCTGAGCCACCATCATGCGGGATGCATGAACTGAGAAGAAATAGTGGCCTCTGCAACATAAATAAAGATGGGAATCAGTCCAATCACAGAAATCTTCCAGTTTCTTGTTAATGTAACGTGAGAGAGATACGACTGTCCAAAAATGTAAGCTGAACTCAGACTAAACAAATCAACAGCTGTCCTCTGGATGAACTGAGAAGAAATAGTGGTCAGATAAATAAAATAAAATAAAAGATAATAAAAGATAATCGCAAAAATTTTGCATTGAAGTGAATGGGACGGCCGGGGGAAAAAATGAGCGAAAAAGAACAATAATTGGAGATTTTCAAACGTCTACTTCTCTGGCATAATTTCACCTAGAGACTCCATTTAAACTTTAAACAGTAGACACAAGTCTTGTGTATCGGTGTATTAATCCACGTTTCGATAGGTCATATAGTTTTTTATCAATCCCTGTTCAATGACCATGATCATTTTTGGAGAAATTCTGAGATTATAATGGGTGTGTATTGCACGGAATGTTCGTGTCAGAGTGTGTGACATCATCGCCAGAATGTAGAGGGAGAGAAAAAATTGTCAAAAAATAAATTTGAAAACTGCGCTCCAGTGGCCAGATAAATAAAAATGTAAGTATATCCTACATTTAGTTATGTATTCTGAAAGAGTCACTTCTGACGAAAAATGTATGCTGACTTCAAAACTAAAAAGAGAAAAGAGGAATTCATCAGTGGACTTATCAGACATGACGAAGCATTAAATCATACCTGAGACCTGTGTTGTTGATGGAATCCCAAATGGTTGGATCAAGTTCCCAGAACTTGGTCCCGATGTTCTCAAAGATAGCCTGGAATAACACAGAACAATGTTTAGAGTTTATGTTAAGAAAAAGTCAGTGGGCAGTTTATGATTGGCAAACTCAAATTACCTGGGGGCTGCTAGAGGCAGTATCAAAATGACCAAAAAAGACACAAAATTACTAAAAAAAAGACAAAAATCACCAAAAAAGACACAAAATTATTTTAAGAAGACACAAAATTACTAAAAAAAAGACACAAAATTATTTAAAAAGACACAAATTGACAGAAAAAAAACTAAATTACTTAAAGAGGCCACAAAGTAACCAAAAATACACAGAATTATTTAAAAAAAGACACAAAATTACAAAAAAAGGACACAAAATGACCAAAAAATGATACAGAATGACCAAAAAAAAAGACACAAAATTATTAAAAAAAGACATAAAAGTATTTAAAAAAGACACAAAATGTTTTTTTTAAAAAAGACACACAATTACCCAAAAAAGTAATTAAAAGGACCTTCCACACACAACACGGTCAAGTGCCATTCATATAAAACTCACATTAAACTTTCATATCAAGGTGGGGGCCACAAAATATCGTCACAAGGGCCACAATTGGCCCGCGGGCCGCAAGTTTGAGACCCATGATGTAGAGTGTTTGATGTCAGTGCAGTGTGTCTACCTGTACTCCAGCGTAGGCGTTGTTAACCAGGATATCCAGTCGGCCGTTCTGTTCACGTTTAATCTGCTCAAACAGCTCTTCAATGTCTCCGTCTTTAGTAGAATCACAGATAACCGGCACACAGTTTCCACCTCTCTCCTTAACCTGCGTTAGAAACAGACACATCAGCTGTAAACCATAGAAGCAAACCCAGACTGGAACAGTACAACTACAGAACTACAGAGAGGAGAAGGAACTACAAAACTACAGAGAGGAGAAGGAACTACAAAACTACAGAGAAGAGAAGGAACTACAAAACTACAGAGAGGAGAAGGAACTACAAAACTACAGAGAGGAGAAGGAACTACAAAACTACAGAGAGGAGAAGGAACTACAAAACTACAGAGAAGAGAAGGAACTACAGAGAGGAGAAGGAACTACAAAACTACAGAGAAGAGAAGGAACTACAAAACTACAGAGAGGAGAAGGAACTATAAAACTACAGAGAGGAGAAGGAACTATAAAACTACAGAGAAGAGAAGGAACTACAGAGAAGAGAAGGAACTACAGAGAGGAGAAGGAACTACAAAACTACAGAGAAGAGAAGGAACTACAGAGAAGAGAAGGAACTACAGAGAGGAGAAGGAACTACAAAACTACAGAGAAGAGAAGAACTACAGAGAAGAGAAGGAACTACAGAGAGGAGAAGGAACTACAAAACTACAGAGAGGAGAAGGAACTACAAAACTACAGAGAGGAGAAGGAACTACAAAACTACAGAGAAGAGAAGGAACTACAAAACTACAGAGAAGAGAAGGAACTACAAAACTACAGAGAAGAGAAGGAACTACAAAACTACAGAGAGGAGAAGTAACTACAAAACTACAGAGAGGAGAAGGAACTACAAAACTACAGAGAGGAGAAGGGACTACAAAACTACAGAGAAGAGAAGGAACTACAAAACTACAGAGAAGAGAAGGAACTACAAAACTACAGAGAGGATAAGGAACTACAGAGAAGAGAAGGAACTACAAAACTACAGAGAAGAAGAAGAGAAGGAACTACAAAACTACAGAGAAGAGAAGGAACTACAGAGAAGAGAAGGAACTACAGAGAGGAGAAGGAACTACAAAACTACAGAGAAGAGAAGGAACTACAAAACTACAGAGAAGAAGAAGAGAAGGAACTACAAAACTACAGAGAGAAGAAGTAACTACAAAACTACAGAGAGGAGAAGGAACTACAAAACTACAGAGAAGAGAAGGAACTACAAAACTACAGAGAGGAGAAGGAACTACAAAACTACAGAGAAGAGAAGGAACTACAAAACTACAGAGAGGAGAAGGAACTACAAAACTACAGAGAGGAGAAGGAACTACAAAACTACAGAGAGGAGAAGGAACTATAAAACTACAGAGAGGAGAATGAACTACAAAACTACAGAGAGGAGAAGGAACTACAAAACTACAGAGAGGAGAAGGAACTACAAAACTACAGAGAGGAGAAGGAACTACAAAACTACAGAGAGGAGAAGGAACTACAAAACTACAGAGAGGAGAAGGAACTACAAAACTACAGAGAGGAGAAGGAACTACAAAACTACAGAGAGGAGAAGGAACTATAAAAAATACAGAGAAGAGAAGGAACTACAAAACTACAGAGAAGAGAAGGAACTACAAAACTACAGACAGGAGAAGGAACTACAAAACTACAGAGAGGAGAAGGAACTACAAAACTACAGAGAGGAGAAGGAACTACAAAACTACAGAGAAGAGAAGGAACTACAAAACTACAGAGAGGAGAAGGAACTACAAAACTACAGAGAGGAGAAGGAACTACAAAACTACAGAGAGGAGAAGGAACTACAAAACTACAGAGAGGAGAAGGAACTACAAAACTACAGAGAAGAGAAGTAACTACAAAACTACAGAGAGGAGAAGGAAATACAAAACTACAGAGAGGAGAAGGAACTACAAAACTACAGAGAGGAGAAGGAACTACAAAACTACAGAGAGGAGAAGGAACTACAAAACTACAGAGAGGAGAAGGAACTACAAACTACAGAGAGGAGAAGGAACTACAAAACTACAGAGAGGAGAAGGCCAACATTTCAGGTGCAGTAGACATTTCTTTTTCTATCTTACAGCTGTTTTTTTTTGTCGTCCCTGTAATAAACTGAAGTCAAAGCATCACCTGAGCAGCCGTTTGTTTCAGCGTGTTCTCCTGGCGTCCTGTGATGTAGACGGTGGCTCCGGCCTCAGACAGCTGCAGAGCGATTCCCCGGCCGATTCCTCTGGAGGCTCCTGTGACCACACACACCCAGCCAGACAGGGACATTTTCCCTGAGGAGGAAACATCACACATGTAAGCTCACACACACCATGATATACAAAAGATATATAGATATATACAGTGGCCTTGCAAAAGTATTCAAACCCCTTGGATGTTTCACCCTTTTGTTACTTTTACACATGAAATCATGGTCAATATAAGAATTTGCAAAAAAAAAAAAAAAACCCTCTTTAACCCTTTGATGCACAACATGGGTTTTTGTGTTTTTATGTTCTATATATTTGCAATAAATTATTTTCATCATTCAGTATTCCAGGTTTTCCTCAATTAGTTGGTTTTTGATCATCATACATCCTAATTTTAATGTTTTCCTTTATTCATTTTTTAATAAAATCCCTTTTTGTGTCACTACTCTTCTAATGCACAACATGGGTCAAAAATGACCCATATCCATTTTTTAGCTAAGAAGTTTGCTAAGCTAAATACTCAGCTAACTTCTTGGCTTAGTATTTAGCTAAGTAGCTTGTTAAGCTAACTACTTAGCTAACTTCTTGGCTAAGTATTTAGCTAAGTAGCTTGCTAAGCTAACTACTTAGCTAACTTCTTGGCTTAGTATTTAGCTAAGTAGCTTGCTAAGCTAACTACTTAGCTAACTTCTTGGCTTAGTATTTAGCTAAGTAGCTTGCTAAGCTAACTACTTAGCTAACTTCTTGGCTTAGTATTTAGCTAAGTAGCTTGCTAAGCTAACTACTTAGCTAACTTCTTGGCTTAGTATTTAGCTAAGTAGCTTGCTAAGCTAACTACTTAGCTAACTTCTTGGCTTAGTATTTAGCTAAGTAGCTTGTTAAGCTAACTACTTAGCTAACTTCTTGGCTAAGTATTTAGCTAAGTAGCTTGCTAAGCTAACTACTTAGCTAACTTCTTGGCTTAGTATTTAGCTAAGTAGCTTGTTAAGCTAACTACTTAGCTAACTTCTTGGCTAAGTATTTAGCTAAGTAGCTTGCTAAGCTAACTACTTAGCTAACTTCTTGGCTTAGTATTTAGCTAAGTAGCTTGTTAAGCTAACTACTTAGCTAACTTCTTGGCTAAGTATTTAGCTAAGTAGCTTGCTAAGCTAACTACTTAGCTAACTTCTTGGCTTAGTATTTAGCTAAGTAGCTTGTTAAGCTAACTACTTAGCTAACTTCTTGGCTAAGTATTTAGCTAAGTAGCTTGCTAAGCTAACTACTTAGCTAACTTCTTGGCTTAGTATTTAGCTAAGTAGCTTGCTAAGCTAACTACTTAGCTAACTTCTTGGCTTAGTATTTAGCTAAGTAGCTTGCTAAGCTAACTACTTAGCTAACTTCTTGGCTTAGTATTTAGCTAGGTAGCTTGATACTAGTTGCTTACTCAAGTACTGCATTTAAGTACAATTTTAAGGCACATGTACTTTACTTGAGTATTTCCGTTTTTCGTAACCTTACACTTCTACTTCACTACATTTTGAGGCAAATATTGGACATCTTACTCCTCTACATTCAGCTGACAGCTTTAGTTACTTTTCAGGTCGAGATTTAACATGAAAAACATGATAAATCTAAAGTGATTAGACATTTATTTTTATATTTAACCTAATAATTGTACTTTAATTGAGCCATATCTTTACAAAATTAAAACGCTGCTTACATAAATGCATCAATATAAATAATCCAATAATGTATTTGGAATATATAAAACAATCTGAGTGGGTCCATTCTGCATAAGGAGTACTTTTACTTTTGATACTTTATGTACATTTTGATGCTTTTTACTTCTAATTAAGTAAGTTTTGAATGCAGGACTTTTACTTGTAGTGCAGTAATTTCACAGAGTAGGAAAGGTACTTTTACTTAAGTTAAGGATCTGAATACTTTTTCAACCACTGATGATTATGTGACACCTACAAATGTATGGTCGCAATAGTTGTGGTTGAAATGTGATTGTTATGTTATTATGTATTTTCTTATGAAAGAGACCAGGTTTACAGGTATTTTCAGTTTATACTTTTGAAAGTGTAATTATGCACTTACGCCACAAGGGGGAGTAGCAATTACATAACTACATAGTGTCCAGTCATTGTTATGAAGCAGCCTACACTGACGTTATGATTAAAAAAGTGATGCAAGTTATTATGATTAATGTGTGTATATGTATTAAGTATGATGCATATCACAAAAAAATGTATGCACAAAAAAAATACCAAAGCAAGTATTGACTATGGCGGCGTGTGGAACATCTATTCAGCTTCTAGTAACAAGCTATTTTTACTCAATAAAACAAACTTTTAGACATAAGGTCACAGTCCTGCTATTATTGTGACACATTTTTCTTGTAAAAACAATTAAATATATATATCGTCACACTGTTAAAATAATGTCCAAGTAATTTTTTGTCAAAATTGTTTTGTTTTTTTTGCCTAAATCATCTCCTCCTATGGTAAATGATGCCTAAATCAAAATAAAATGTGACTTCGGCAGTTTTTTGAACATGCCTTTGTGACTTAAGCAAGGTATGGTAACACTTTATTTTGAAGGTGTCTACATAAGAGTGACATGAGCGGGTCATAAACATGACATGGGATGTGTCATGAACATTAATGACACTTTGAAGTAACATTAATGCTCATGATACTTGTCATGTCATGTTTCTGACAGGCTTTTGTCACTCTTATGTAGACACCTTCAAAATAAAGTGTTACCATATCTTGCTCAAGTCACAAAGGCATGTTCAAAAAAATTACCTAAGTCATTTATTTCTCTTAAGTTAAATAATTTACACACAGTGTTATTACTATGCCAATAGCCATTATTATTGTTACATCCTTTTTGAGTGAAATGATCAATAAATGTCATATGTTACACTTTTGGTGAAGTTTTTTGTGTTTCCTGCAAAACTTGAAAAATGAGTTAGTCGATTATTTTAACAGAGTGACGAAATGTATTAAGTATGATGCATATCACAAAAATTGTATATGCACACTAAAAATGCCAAAGCAAGTATTGATTAACGAGCTATTTTAACTCCATAAAACAAACTTTTTGACATAAGGTCACAGTTCTGCTGTTATTGTGACACATTTTTCTCGGTAAAACAAGATAATATATTCAAAAAAACATGCTTTTCAGTGACGAGACTTTACTGTATTTACTCCGTAGCTTGTAAAATAAACTTTAAAATCTAGAGTTTGCCCACTTCGACTACCTTTTCCCGCAAATAGCGCTGGATCCGGTTTATCAAGTCCAAATAATAGTTTTGTGGAGGTCACTCACAAGGTCTCGATAAAAATGACACAACTGGTTTGTTTGCGCTGCTGTTGATAATTTCCTCCTGAGAAGAGAGAGGGTTTGGCAGAAGATCTCGTGTCTTATCGCGAGATTACGAAAACGAGTGAGGATTCACCTCAGCTGACTTCTTCCTTCGGTTAAAAGTCCGATAGAGTCAGCCAGTGACACACAGCTGTTGGTTGTTTTGTTTTTATTTTTTATTTTATTTTTTCTTCTTTTTTTTTGCTGGGACAGTTAGATTGTATAAATTATATGTTGATTGTAATTCAATGATTGTAAATATTGCTTTCTTTTATTGTTATTAGTTTTTCTTTTCATCTAAAATGAATAACAGAATTATAATAATTTATTGTAAATATTGCTTTCCTTATCTTGTTATCTTTTTTTCTGATGCTTGCTTTGGCAATATATACATTGTTATGTCATGCCAATAAAGCCAATTGAATTGAATTGAATTGAATAGAGTAACATTTAACACGTTAAGCACGTTTGGGCGTTAATTATTTAGTAAAAAAACAAAAACAGCATGAGTTGTGTTTGAAAAATAAAAAATCATTCCAACTGATTTTAACAGTTATAAACTGTTAGGACAGATAACATTGAACTATCTTACTGCTGAGTGTCGGAGGTGGTTTAACTTACATTTCACACACGATGGCGCTGTAGTCTCCATGCAAAATCACCTTGTGTGTATATCAGGGCATTTTCATTCATAGCTGAAGCAATATTTGCCATAGTGAATAAAAGCATTTATTTTGGCCTGTTTTTATTGTTAATTTTCTGTGTCTTTGCGGCTGTTAAACTGCTGTAATATAAAGGATAATTCTATATACAGTCATGGAAAATTTGTTTTCTTTAATATCTTGTTCATTTTAATACCTGGTACAACTAAAGGTACATTTGTTTGGACAAATCTAACGATAACAACAAAAATAGCTCATAAGAGTTTAATTTAAGAGCTGATATCAAGACATTTTCCATGGTTTTCTTGATAAAGATTTTGATTATTATAAAGAAAACCATGGAAAATGTCTCGATATCGGTACAATACAAACAAAAGACACAGGTGTCTATGGAAATGTACCATATTTATTTATTTATTTTTACCATTAATACACACAAAAACAGCAGAAAAAAATAAATAATAAAACTACAAAACAGTCTATTTGCATGTAAATAAAAAAATAGTAATAGTTTTCATTGTAGAAAGAAAATTTCCATTTTAAAAATGGTCTAGAAACATAAATGTCACACTGTGAAAACTCCTATGATTGAACTTTCAACTGGCTTTCTCAGCTTGTCTACATATCATATATAAATAAAGTTATTACTGTAAATAAAACATGTGTATTTTCAATAAATAGATGGACTCCAGAGGGTTAAATCCCCAGACTTTCTTGTCACTCTTTCCCTTCAGCTGTCCCTTATCTTCCTTTTGGTAAACTGGCTCTGATAAGCTATAATTCCCATCATAGCTTCTCTCAGTGCCAGCGTGAGCGAAGGTCTGATCAATGACTGGAAACACTTGTGTGTTTTTAAATGTTTGTGCAGGGGCATTCTCTCTCTCTCTCTCTCTCTCTCTCTCTCTCTCTCTGTCTCTCTCTCTCTCTCTCTGTCTGTCTCTCTCTCTCTCTCTGTCTGTCTCTCTCTCTCTCTCTGTCTCTCTCTCTCTGTCTCTGTCTCTCTCTCTGTCTCTCTCTCTCTCTCTCTCTCTCTCTCTCTCTCTCTCTTGGCTATCAGTCAGATTTTTCATTTTATTTTAATTAACAAAGTATAAAGCTGCCAGGAACCCAAAATACAAGCAAAGGACACAGGTCGTTTTGTCTTTTTTTAGTCATTTTGTGTCTTTTTTGGTCATTTTGTGTTCTTTTTTTTGTCATTTTGTTTCTTTTGTGTCTTTTTTAGTCATTTTGTGTCTTTTTTTGTCGTTTTGTTTCTTTTAGTCTCTTTTTTTGTCATTTTGTATCTTTTTTAGTCATTTTGTGTCTTTTTTTAGTCATTTTGTTTCTTTTTTGTGTCTTTTTTAGTCATTTTGTTTCTTTTAGTCTCTTTTTTTGTCATTTTGTGTCTTTTGTTAGTAATTTTGTGTCTTTTTTTTAGTCGTTTTGTATCTTTTTTTGGTCATTTTGTGTCTTTTGTGCAAATTTGTCAACTTCCTCTGCATTAATTTCTGTCTCTGTTTAGCATCTTCCAGTCTGTCCTTACATCACATGCATGGCTCCTTTTTCTCAACACAAACTTGACTATCAGTCAGATTTTTCATTTTATTTTAAATAAAGTATAAAGCTGCCAGGAACCCAAAATACAAACAAAAGACACAGGTTTCTATGGAAATGTACCAAAGTCACCATTTATACACACAAAAACAGCTGAAAAAAATAATAAATAATAAAACTACAAAACAGTTTATTTGCATGTAAATGAACTATAGTAATATTTTTTCATTGTAGAAAGAAAATTTACATTTTAAAAATGGTCTAGAAACATAAAGGGCACACTGTGAAAGCTCCTATGATTGAACTTTAACTGGCTTTCTCAGCTTGTCTACATATCATATATAAATAAAGTTATTACTGTAAATAAAACATGTATTTTCAATAAATAGATGGACTCCAGAGGGTTAACTTTGAAGTGGAACGGACGTCCTAAGTGATATCGAATTTCATTCAGTTTTCAAAAGTTGTAGTGTAATTATATTATTATGTGGATATTGTCACAGGTTGGTTTATTCTTATGATATTTGTGACAAACATCTTTACTGTTTCATTCACCTGTAGGCAAACTTACCTTAAGTGGCTTGTTTACATTGTAGCTGGTGCCTTCTAAAACTTTCATATATACTAAATATATGTTAAACATATGAGTTTTGTACTAGAACACTTTAACTTAAAAAGCGACGTTAGTGGATGTTCAAATGTGCTGTTATAATACTTACAATCCAACAGGTATTCACACATGCAAGAAATCTAATCAGCTTTTTTGTTCTCAGTTTGAAGAAGTTGTCAAAATCTTGATGCATGTTTAGTTCTTAAAAAAGCGCTCATATTGAATGAGATTCCAAAAAAACATACAGTGGCAAGAAAATGTAAGTAAACCCTTTGAAAGTACCTGGTTTTCTGCATTAATTGGTTATAAAATGTGAGTCCCAAGTATACTTCTGATAAAGCCGACAGCAGGGCTCCATGCTGCTTCATTTTTACGTTGCAACGTCATGAAAAAGTCGTGCTTTCGTGGACTCCAGACGGTTAAGGGTTCACTTGTTTTTTCCACCAACATTATGACCATCATTATGATATTATGACAACATTATTGAATGGATGTGTTCAACAAAGACCTGAAATATTATAATTAGGGCCTCGGGGCAATCGCACCAAGCACTGGTCCCATACAGCAATAGCTGTAGGGACCAGTGCTCGAAAAAATGAGCGAAAAAGAACAATAATTGGAGATTTTTAAACGTCTACTTCTCCGGCATAATTTCACCTAGAGACTCCATTTAAACTTTAAACAGTAGACACAAGTCTTGTGTATCGGTGTATTAATCCACGTTTTGATAGGTCATATAGTTTTTTATCAATCCCTGTTCAATGACCATGATCATTTTTGGAGAAATTCTGAGATTATAATGGGTGTGTATTGCACGGAATGTTCGTGTCACAGTGTGTGACATCATCGCCAGAGTGTAGAGGGAGAGAAAAAATTGTCAAAAAATAAATTTGAAAACTGCGCTCCAGGCCGCAAATTCTCTCTACAGAAATAATTTATACATAGAAACGTAGGAAAATTTGTCTTCTCACTCACAATCCTCTGGTAAAGCTGTCAGAGTTATAGTTTGGGTGTACGACGGACAGATTCGCCACCAAAACCACCAACAGCCTCATTGGCTCCCATATTAAAAACGCAGGGAGATTTCGGAAAAAGGGAAGATGGAACAGTTTTTTTAGATCGCTCTAACGAAGCTATTTTTTAATTTTTCTTAAAAAAAATCACATGTAGACGTTCAGGAAGAACTCGGGACGCTCAAAGTGAAGTCGGATCAATGATAGGTATTATGGTTTTGCCAAAAATGCTTTCTGTTCGAGGCCAGAAATTTCAGTCCACCTCTGGCTGCTGTCACAATTAACAGGTGTCAGTTAATTCTGTTGATTGCTTTGATCTGATTGCCTTTGATCTTTGATGTGATTACAGTTACAGATACACACACACACATGCGCGTAAGCACGCACACTCCTCACACATGCATACACATGCTTCAAATACACACACGCTCACGCACATACGCGCATATCAGGTGAGGCACGAGACAAGTTGCAGATCACATTTTAAAACAAATCAATGCAGAAAACAAGGTAATTTCAAAGTTTTCACTTACTTTTCTTGCCACTGAATATGCAGCAAGTTCTGGTTTTATCTGCTGAGATTTTGACTAGTCCATTTTTTTTTATCCTTTTCATGTCTTTTCGTGTATTTTTTGTGTCTTTTTGTGTCTGTTGTGTCTTTTTCTAAAAGTTAATTTGTGTTTTTTTTGTCATTTTGTGTCTTTTTTGGTCATTTTTGTTTCTTTTTTCTAGTCATTTTGTGTCTTTTTGTGTCTTTTTTGGTCATATTTGTGTCTTATTTTGACGTCATGAAGAAGTTGTCTCCAGAGTGTTAATGTCAGGGTTATGGTTACATGGCCATTGCTTTCCTACTTGATAGTGGCTCATATTTACTGGCTACTGGCATCCTATTACAAACAGAGCAGAATCAATAACATTTAGTCAATCATTATAAACACATTCACTTTTCCGGGAAGTGATTTTTTTTTTTTACAGAGAACACTTGGCAGAAGCTCAGATCAAACAAAAGTGAATACTGACTCATGAAAGCATACAAATCATGTGTTTTAAGGGCGGCTGGATTTTATATAGACAGACTGAATGGATGAGGTTGTTAAAGTCTGAACGTGATGTCAGAGTTGGCCTTCTGGCCTTCTGGACCTTGTGTGGGTGTTACCAGTGTTTGCTGGAGAGAGATGAGCAAATCTGTCAATACTGTCACCAAGTTGTTTCTTTTTAACCCCTTTTTTCTTTTTATCCTTTGTATTATTATTGTTTATATTTGTTTGAGTAGTTACCTAAGATTTTTTTGTTTTTTTCTCTCTTTTCTTTCTTTCTCTTCTCGTTATTGTCCACTGTAAACAATCGTCTTGTAAATTAACAGTAAAATACTGGCAGCAGGGTTGCCAGAGTTCTACTGTTTTATAATTTTACATTTCCTCTACTGTTATCTATTTTACAGCATGTTACTGTGATAAAACCACACACTGAATTACAGTAAAATCCTGCATTTCATTGATTTTTACAGTAGACTAAAACACAGTATAGAGCTGAAGCTAGTAGCAATATTGTTGCAGTATACAATGCAGTCATTTTTTGTAAATAGAGCATATTACTGTCTGAAAGCCAATTACTACGAATTAAGTGCTGTCTTCACTGTAACCTCTAATTTTAATATACCATATACTGAATGAGTTAGTTAAGTAAAATACAGCCATTAAAATGTGGACAAGAAGAGACTTAGAAAATATCATATATATATATACATATATATATATATATATATATATATATATATATATATATATATATATATATGATATTTTCTAAGTCTCTTCTTGTACACATTTTTAATGGCTGTATTTTACTTAAAAAAAAAAAAAAAAAAAAATATATATATATATATATATATATATATATATATATATATATATATATGATATTTTCTAAGTCTCTTCTTGTACACATTTTTAATGGCTGTATTTTACTTTAAAAAAAAAAAAAAATATATATATATATATATATATATGATATTTTCTAAGTCTCTTCTTACCATTGTGAGATGTTATAGTCATTATAGGTCATTTATAGTCATTTTTGTGTGCAGAATAGACCAAAAAATGACCGTAAAAAGTATTATAAACTGAGCTATTTTGCTTTTTTTTGTCCCTGTTTTATGAGTCGATGATGATGCAACGGAAAGCACTTATCGTTCAAGAATTACAGATCTGGACCGCATCCTTACAAAGGTGAGTCCCCAAAACTGTGACTTATCAAGTGAAATAAATATATATATATATAAATATATATATATATATATATATATATATATATATATATATATATATATATATATTTTTTTTTTTTTTTTTTTTTTTTTTTTTTTTAATGGGAAACAGCAGGCTACCAACAAATATTGCCCAGAATGCATTGTTTTCTACAGTATAATTACCTTTTTAATGGAAAACCGTATGTTACTGTCACAATTTGGCTGTTTTCTTACAGAAATTTGTTACAGTGTAGATTTGTGAGGATCTTAAACTCTAAGCTATATTTATACAGGGTTTATTTATTTATTTATTTTTCTCAGGGTAAATGTATATTGTATTTGTTTGTACTTTTATTCTATTTTGTAGATGGGGTAATTGTATATTGGATTTTTATAGTATTGTGATTTTGTATGTAGTATATATATATATATATATATATATATATATATAATTGGAAATATGTGATCAGATTTCATACACAGCTGTTAGCATTTTGCAATGTTGTTTTTTGGTTTGCCCCTTCTTTATTTGGGAAGCCACCCCCACTCTGGACATTGATCATTCAGTGGGATATAAAAAGCTTTGAGTAGGAGAGGAAAGATTGAAAGACAAGAGCACAATGGCTGGAGGATCTCACCTCATTTGGATTTGCTCCCTTCTCTTCTGTGTCTTTGAAGCTTCTGACACCAGACATAGTAAGTCAAGTTCAGTTGGTTTTATTCATCAGGGTTTTCTCTGCCATTGTGAGATGTTATGGTCATTATAGGTGTTTTTGTGTGCAGAATAGACCAAAAAATGACCGTAAAAAGTATTATAAACTGAGCTATTTTGCTTTTTTGTCCCTGTTTTATGAGTCCCGGATGATGCAGCGGAAAGCACTTATCGTTCAAGAATTACAGATCTGGACCGCATCCTTTCAAAGGTGAGTCCCCAAAACTGTGACTTATCAAGTGAAATAAATTCATGAAGCAATTTTGGCAATCTGTATAACGCTCGATGTTACTGTGTTGACTCCAGATAACCCTACCAGACGGAATCGATCCCAAAAATGTAAATGTAACGGTATGTAACAACGTTTTTCTACATTGGTAAATATTTATCACATTAAAAAAATGTATATATATGTCAGTCAATTTAATAAATTGTGTTCCTTCGCAGTTCATCAATGCCAAATCCTGTACTGGTGAGTGCTTTTTATTAAGTAAAGTCCCCCATTTCAAATGCACACAATGGTTTAGGCCATGGGTCTCAAACTCGCGGCCCGCGGGCTAATTGTGGCCCTCGTGACGATATTTTGTGGCCCCCACCTTGATATGAAAGTTTAATGTGAGTTTTATATGAATGTCTCTTTACCGTGTTGTGTGTGGAAGGTCCCTTTATTGAGCAAGCTGGAGCTTTGTTTCACTTGTTTCTATGACGACTTTAACAAAAAGAAAGGCAGCTGCTACCGGACTGTTTATTATCTGTTGTGTTGTTGTTACCGCAAGAAGTGGAAATGTTATGGAATATCATTTTGTGTCTTTGTGTCTTTTTTTAGTAAGTTTGTGTCTTTTTAAAATAATTTTGTGTCTTTTTTTTTAGTAATGTTGTGTCTTTTTTTTTTGTAATAATGTGTTTTTTTTTAGTAATTTTGTGGATTTCTTGGGTCATTTTGTGTCTTTTTTTGGTAATTTTGTGTCTTTTTTTATAATTTTGTATCTTTTTAAAATAATTTTGTGTCTTTTTTTAGTAGTTTTGTGTCTTTTTTTTTGGTAATTTTGTGTCTTTTTTCTGTCATTTTGTGTCCTTTTTGTCTGTCATTTTGTGTATTTTTTTAGTAATGTTGTGTCTTTTTTTTTGTAATAATGTATCTTTTTTTAGTAATTTTGTGTATTTCTTGGGTCATTTTGTGTCTTTTTTTTAGTAATTTTGTGTCTTTTTTTGGTAATTTTGTGTCTTTTTTTTAAATAATTTTGTATCTTTTTAAAATAATTTTGTGCCTTTTTTTAGTAGTTTTTTTTGTTGTTGTAATTTTGTGTCTTTTTGGTACTTTTGTGTCTATTTTCTGTCATTTTGTGTCTTTTTTCTAAAGAAAATTACTTTTTTGAAATTTTCTTTTTTTGGTAATTTTGATACTGCCTCCAGCGCCCCCCGGGTAATTTTAAGTTTGAGACCCCTGGTTTAGGCTGATGAAGAGAACATACTATGACATATTGTGACACTCATTTATCTTCCTGAAACACTAATCTGCCCTGTCAGGTCTGAAGGAACAGCTGGAACTGCGTAACATTCAGCTTCAGCAGGCAACTCAACGCAACAGCCAGCTGGGTGAGTATTCCTCCTTTAAGAATGTCGGGTGCATAGCTCGTTAAGCTAATAGTTGCTCTGATATAACCTGAACTCTCTCTGACAGATAATGAAGCCTTCGGCTTGAGGAGAGAGGTCAGACACCTCAACCTGCAACTTGCCACATGCAGTTCGACAGCCTCCGCTATTACTGGCTGTAAGCTTTACATTGTACATCCATAAATACTCTACATACATGTTCAGATGATACAACTGACATTTTGCTAAGCCCCGTCTCTTTGTTGACGCTCCCTGATTAAATATGGCCTTTTTGGGGGGGGGGGGGGGGTTGCTAGCGGCTAACTGACGCTAGTGGCTAACTGATGCTAGCGGCGCTGCTTGTTACAGCTACAAGAGTAGCCATTAGCGTATCATTATCAAGCTGCAGTCCGAGGTGGATAATTTCAGACAGTCTAAAATAAACAGCAAAAAGCAAATTGAATCCCAACTTCAAGGTGAGTTTACTTCAAATGTATTAAGTTGAAAGCCACACAGTATAAACTAGAAACAAATCTCATAGTTACTCTAATAGCTACGGCAGATATGCATTACTACACTGCAAAAAAAGCCAACTTGTATTTTTTGGCCTAAAACAGGGGTTTAAGTTAAAACTTGGAAATATAAATTATTGACATTTAGGGCAATAATGTTAGTTAGCACAACAAAGGAAGCCAGTTGTCTGCTCAAAAACAAGTTTGTGAGTTGTTGTTACTTATATCTTTAAGTTGGGGTTCACAACAAGGGACAATAGTTCTGATAACTCTTATTTCTTTGTTGTGAAATGCAGGAAAGCGGTGAAATTCGGTCATTAGCAAAAGCTAGCGGCTAACTGTCGCTAGCGGCTAACTGACGCTAAGGGCTAACTGACGCTAGCGGCTAACTGACGCTAGAGGCGCTGCTTGTTACAGCTACAAGAGTAGCCATTAGCATATCATTGCTAACTCAAAATTGTGGTCGCAACATTAGCTGACAGAAGGGTCTGTAATGTGCTGGAAGGATATATTCAGGATTTAACCCATAAGCAAACGTTTTTATTTATTTATTACTTTTTAAACCAAGCCATATGGGCTAATCACACAGGGAGATTTTAGAAAACATATATAAGGATTAGCTAGTGCCCGTGCACATGGCCAAACAATTTTCTGTTTTGCCACCCTTTTCTACCATAACCTAACCATAACCCCGCAACAGTGGGGAACATAGGACCCTTTTTGGGAAATACGGGGAACATAGGACCCGGGGAACATAGGGATGACCCCGTTTAGACCATTATAAGCTCAAAATTCACAAAAACCAGCCTGAAAATCTTAACCCTCTTGAGTCTCCAAAATCACATCCAGACTAGAAAACAAAGCAGCGTGGAGCCCTACTGTAAATTTACCTCTAAAGTTCTGGCTGTAAACTCCATGAGGCCAGTTTAACCTCATGGAGGTTAAAGTTATATTTGCAACCTTTGTTCACATTTGCAACATTTACATTTTTTTATTGAGCATGATAGTGTTTTGATAGTAAAAAAAATATTCAAAATCACATTTTATGTTGGACTAAAGGACTAAAAAAGACACAAAATGACTAAAAAAAGACACAAAATGACTAAAAAAGACACAAAATGACTAAAAAAGACACAAAATGACTAAAAAAAGACACAAAATAACCAAAAGAAGACACAAAATGACCAAAAAAAGACACAAAATGGCTAAAAAAGACACAAAAAGATATAAAATGACTAAAAAAAGACACAATATGACTAAAAAAGACACAAAATAACCAAAAAGACACAAAATGACCAAAAAAAGACACAAAAAGATATAAAATGACCAAAAAAGACACAAAATGACTAAAAAAAGACACAATATGACTAAAAAATACACAAAATTACTAAAAAGACAAAAAATGACCAAAAAAAGACACAAAATGACTAAAAAAAGACACAAAATGAGAAGACAGAATGACCAAAAAAAACACAGAAGACACAAAATGACCAAAAAAAGACACAAAAAGGATTCAAAAAAGACTCCTTAGAGTTAACTGATAGCAATAAAGTCTTGTTAATAAAGTTGTCAGACCTATTTCAAAGCTGGCCAGTGATTGGCCAACAGCGTTCCAAGGGCGGGACTTAGCAAAGGGTCGGTTGGAATGACATAACCCAATGTTAAACTGTGTCTTTAATTCCTGGACAGCATATCAAGCCCAGTTAATCAACAAACTGAATCAACTCTTGCAGACATATGATAGTGATCCATTTCAGAGTAAGTTTGCCTGTTTACTTGGAGTTAAACCCTTATTGTTACGCAGCATTTAAAACTTTATTTAAAATGGCAGTGAGTACTTATTTTAAGATAAATGTTTTGTTTCTTCTAGTCCTGAAAATCTATAGCCTCACCAGAGAAATAAACATATTAGATAAGAAGATCAAGCATGCTGCTAATTCTACTGACGGCTCTGACATCACAGGTGAGTTTGTTTTATTGCTTTCACAATTTAGCCGTAGACGCTAAATCCCATTTCTGTCAACTCAATAAACTCCAATATGATTTTTAACTTGAAATATTTGTGCTTGAGCTTGATTTCAAATGTGTGAACTTGTGTCTCACAGCCTTGCTGAGAAAGCAACAAGAGAAGAAGACTGAACGGGAAACAAAGATGCAACAGTTAAGGAAAAGCAACCCAAGCTCAGCGCTGAGTAAGAGCTTTTTTATTTCTTTATCAAGATATTTTTATAACCATCTGAGAGCAGCAAAGTCTCATGATCTTGACCTATTTTGATTCATGCAAAATGTAAAAAAAATATACTTTTTTTGTGTGTTCAGTTCTTCAGATCATCGTCCTGCAGAGTCAGATCTGGGAGTTGGAACAAGCAACATCAAAATCAAGAGGAGAAACTAATCTCCAGGTCGACCAAAGAATTCAGGGTACATTTTTTGCTTACTCAGCTAAAATATTTACATGTTAAATTGCCTTTGATTAAGGCAGTAATATACATAAAATACATACAGAAAAGATTTTGATAATTTCATACACAGAAATCCAACTATTTTGGCTTCGTTCCCCACTGAGCAACTTTCATAGGAATGAATGGGGCCCCGCCTCCAATGCTGTATCCAGTTCTCTTTATTCAACCATTAGAAACCACATGGTCGTTCTCCGGCTGCAATGATGGTGCAGAAATGCTGAAAACGCAGAAGCGTAGGAAAAACCGACCAATCACAGACGACTAGGCTTTTTTTTAGGAGGGGGAGCTTAAAGCGACAGGCACTAAAACAGAGTGATTCAGACAAGTACATTCGGACCGACAGTTTGAAGAAAAAATTGGTTTTAGAACATTAAAGCATGTAATTCACGGTTTCCTCTATATTCATTTAGTAGCGGCGGCCTGCATATCATTAAAATACACAACGAATAAGATGGAATAGGCAGAATGTGCCAGAGGCACCAAATTTAGGCTTTTAGGGCAAATATTTTCTCCGCGGGAACATGCAACCGGACCCCCCTACTTAACGTAAATCGTAGAGGAAACACTGGTAATCGTGTGTAGTAAAAGACCAAAATACAAGTATAAACCCAAAAAATTAAGCAAAACGTCCCCTTTAAATGTGTGTGTTTACTCTGGCTTGTAGGGTTGTCACGATACTAAAATTTTCAACTCGATACCGATACTCAGGAAAATATTCGATACTCGATTCCATTTTCGATACCACAAGGATAAAAACAAAGACCCCAAAATTTAACAGAAATATTTTTATTAACAAGAAAAATACAACATGTAAAAATGAACAGAACCACAGGTTAAATATTTATAATAAAAACAGTTTTGCAAATGGAAACTGCAACTATGATAACAAGCTTCAGGTCTGAGGTAGTGCAAAAAATAAATAAATACAATAAACAATAACAATTAGAACAATATTTACGGCTGTGTGTGTTGCTGTTTGGTTGCAGGTCGACTTTTCTCTGCTTCATTCTGGGAGAAAATAACACTTTTCAGTCACTAACATTTATGTAAACGTATTAACTCTATGCTTATGTATACTGATACTGTGTCAATTAACGTAATATGGGCATACTACGTGCCTGATTTATTTATTTACGTTGTTTATAATCATTAACGTGACGTCAGCCTTTAATTGCTAGCTGCGGCTAACGGCTAATAATAACACGACCAACATTAATGCTACGATAACATCAGTAATAGGTCAGTTTGAAACGAAAGACACTAACCTGTCGAAACTCAATACTTTTGAAAATGAGTATCGTATCCGGATACAACGTTTTAGTATCGATACTTTGAGTATTGATACTTTTGACAACCCTATAAAAGACCAAAATACAAGTATAAACCCCAAAATTAAGCAAAATATGTCCCCTTTAACTGTGTGTGTTTACTCTGTCTCCATCAGCTCTACAAGGACAGCTGGACGCAAAGATCAGTGAGCTGCGAGGCTCAGGAAGCGCTGGTTCAACTAGTGAGTACATCTCCCAACATATGTCAATATTTCCTTCATAAATAAACATTTGGGCTGTAACTTTTCCTGACGCACCGTCTCTGTTGCTCCTCCAGTGATGGAGCTGATTACTGTGCAGAGTAGGATTTCATCTATCCAGAGACGCATCAATATCTACATTGAGAAATCCAGAACTTTTGCTGCTGGTAAGTCATAAAACCCCATCCCAACAGTCATCTCGGAGGAAAACAAATACTTGAGTTAATAAAAAAATAAAATAAAATAAAATAAAATAAAGTTAATTAATAGATAAATAATAATAACAACAATAATAATTAAAATAAATAAATTAAAAAATAATAAATAATCCCAACAGTCATCTCGGAGGAAAACAAATACTTGAGTTAACAAAAAAATAAAATAAAATAAAATAAAATAAAGTTAATTAATAGATAAATAATAATAATAACAATAATAATTTAAATAAATAAATTAAAAAATAACAAATAATCCCAACAGTCATCTCGGAGGAAAACAAATACTTGAGTTAACAAAAAAATAAAATAAAATAAAATAAAATAAAGTTAATTAATAGATAAATAATAATAATAACAATAATAATTTAAATAAATAAATTAAAAAATAATAAATAATCCCAACAGTCATCTCGGAGGAAAACAAATACTTGAGTTAATAAAAAAATAAAATAAAATAAAATAAAGTTAATTATTAGATAAATAATAATAACAACAATAATAATTAAAATAAATAAATTAAAAAATAATAAATAAATAAATAAAAAATGGGGGGGGGATAAATAAATAATAATAAAATAATAATACACAATAATAATAATAATAATAATGAAAGTATACATAATTAAAAAGTGACTGGACTTTTTATTTTATTTTATTAAACCTCATAACAGTAGATTAACTGTTATTATTATATTAATATTATTTATTTATTTATTTTATTAATTTAATTAATTAAAATGAGCCCTATCTTGAGAAAGTTAAAATGTGCTTACATAAATGCATCAATAATAATAAAAAATCTCATAATATATTTGATATAGATAAAACAATCTGAGTGGGTCCATTCTGCATAACGAGTACTTTTACTTTTGATACTTTAAGTACATTTTGATGCTGATACTTTTGTACTTTTACTTCAGTCAGTTTTGAATGCAGGGTTTTTTACTTGTAGTGGAGTAATTTCACAGTGTGGTAGTAGTACTTTTACTTAAGTAAAGGATCTGAATACTTTTTCCACCACTGATCTTTTGTTTCTTTTTCAGATTACCAGAGGCAGTGGAGGCAAAAAATCGATCTCCTCAAAAAGAAGATTATGCAGTTGAATAGTGACGAGAATAATATAGAACTTAGTAAGTTTTGAACTCTACAAAATGCATTTTTGTGTGTTGTTATTGATGTGTTTACTACAGTGTTTATTTGACGTCCTTTATCTTTCTCTCCAGCCCATGAAATTTTGAAGCTGCAGTCCGAGGTGGATAATTTCAGACAGTCTAAAATAAACAGCAAAAAGCAAATTGAATCCCAACTTCAAGGTGAGTTTACTTAAAATGTATTAAGTTGAAAGCCACACAATATAAACTAGAAACAAATCTCATAGTTACTCTAATAGCTACGGCAGATATGCATAACTACACTGCAAAAAAAGCCAACTTGTATTTTTTGGCCTAAAACAGTGATTTAAGTTAAAACTTGGAAATATAAATTATTGACATTTAGGTCAATAATGTAAGTTAGCACAACAAAGGAAGCCAGTTGTCTGCTCAAAAACAAGTTTGTTAGTTGTTGTTACTTATATCTTTAAGTTGGGGTTCACAACAAGGGACAATAGTTCTGATAACTCTTATTTCTTTGCTGTGAAATGCAGGAAAGCGGTGAAATTCGGTCATTAGTGAAAGCTAGCGGCTAACTGACGCTAGCGGCTAACTGACGCTTGCTGATGCTAGCGGCTAACTGATGCTAGCGGCTAACTGATGCTAGCGGCGCTGCTTGTTACAGCTACAAGAGTAGCCATTAGCGTATCAATGCTAACTCAAAATTGTGGTCACAACATTAGCTGACATTTCATAGCGGCGTTACAATCGTGCCAATTCAGCACATTGCAGAAGTTAGCAGAAGTAAAGAGTAAAAGTTATTACAATGTTAAATTATAAGTTTGTATAACTTACAGTTGAGTTGACAAAAATCTGAATTCAGAGTTGAGCAAACTCAAAAACAAAACTTAAAATATTTAGTTTAATTGTCCAACTTAAAGTTTTATCGAAGTTTGTTGCCTTGAAATTTTGAGTTCACCCAACGTTTCTTTTTTTCCAGTGTATTTATTGTTTGTTTTGTTTTTTATCCTAGAGCTCAGAGTTATTTTGGATCGGGAGAGAATAAAGCTAGCAAACTTGCAGAAGCAGATGGAGGAAGAAGATTATTCCCAGGCACAACTGAGTAAGTATGAGGGTTTGAAATATTACTGTTTCAAATGTTGTGACTCCATGGTGAACAAAAACCAACAAAGCACCTTTTTTTCTTCTTCTTTGACCAGTTATGAGAATCATCGGCATAGTGAAAGAAGTGAGAGAGCTGGGTGGTGATGATGATCAACCGGACACAACATCAACCAGTCAAGCCACCAGTGAGTCCCTCTTCACTTGTACTGTTGAAGTCAGGCTGAAAAAATGTGAAAAATAGATTCCATAAATATTTGGTAGCTTACTCTCACACTTAGATTAACCCTTTATTGGGCGAAGAACTATATTTGGACTATATATTTGAACTATATTATATCAAAATGAGGTAAAAAAGATAAATTTAGAAAAAAAATCTGAAAGAAACAGTCTTTTTTTTTCTTGAATGAGTTGTACGAGGAGAACTTGACTATGACGGTCCGATTAGGGCCAAGTATGCAAATTTACTAGATTAAAGTGGCAAATCTGCATGTGGGGAAAAAAGCAACTTTTTCTCGCAGATTCACCACTTTAAATCTCATAAATTGTGCATTTTTCTCTCGTAGATTTGCATTATGAATAAAAATATAAATACAAACCTGGGGGGGTAATATTTCGAGAAAAATGTTGCAAATTTACTAGATTAAAGTGGCAAATCTGCATGAAAAAAGTTGCAGATTTACGAGAAAAAAGTGGGAAAAAATCGTCTTTTTTCTCGCAGATTAACCACTTTAAATCTCATAAATCTGCACATTTTTCTCTCGTAGATTTGCATTAAGAATAAAAATATAAATACAAACCTGGGGGGGTAATATTTGGAGGAAAATGTGGCAAATTTACTAAGTTAAAGTGGCAAATCTGCATGAAAAAAGTTGCAGATTTACGAGAAAAAAGTGGGGAAAAAGCAACTTTTTTCTCGCAGATTCACCACTTTAAATCTCATAAATCGTGCATTTTTCTCTTGTAGATTTGCCACTTTAATCTCATAAACTTTTTTCTCAAAATATTACCCCCCTCCCCCAGGTCCGTATGTTTTTTTCACACATTCTTGCCGTATGTAATATCTTCCAATATTCTCTAGGGTTGAAATTTGGAATTTGCAAGTATTTCAATGAGTGTCCTATTAAGGCTTAAAATCTCCAACATCTCCTTGTTTTAAATCAGCCCTTCAGACTCTGCTTCAAGCCAAAGAAAAGGAATTTGCCGTAGCTCAGGCTGAAATAAACGGTAAGTCCATGCAAAACTCTAAAATCTTCAAAGTACAATTCATCCGGGCGTCTTGATGATCAGACTTCATCTTTCTGTTCGACAGAGCTGCGACAAAAACTGCGATTAAAGATTCAAGAATGCTCCGGAATTGAGGGAAGATATCAGGGTAAGTTTTTAATCATGCCTTCAGCGAAAGACTGATGATTCATGTTTTAGTTTTGGTTCTGTTTCTGATTCATGAGTGTGTTTCTGCCAGAGGTAATGACTGAATTTGAGCAGAAGATCGAAGAGCTGAACAGAAGCGGAGGCTCCAAAGCAGCACTCAGTGAGTGAATGTAATACTGGTATCATTGCTTTAGCCATGGGTGCATTATGAAACAATAGGGCCCTACACTGTAATAAATGATTCTGTAGTCATTTCATTTGACTTAATATATTTGATAACATGTATTAAATATAAATGCATCCTTGATTTTGAGGCAGTTGTTTAAGTAACTTTAATATCAACATGTTTGAGATATAATCTACTTATTTTGATCACATTAAATATAATCTTTATGTGTATGTAATTCTAAATCAAGAGAATTTTTAATGAATCCAACACAATAGAATTAGTCCGTTTTTAATTGACAGGCACTTCCTGTTCAGTTATTAACTCAATTTGTAACGTAGTTAAATTTAATAAATAATATTGCGTGCAATCTGTTGCCTCAATTTTATTGAGTAGCTATTGTTTATCCTTTTTTTACAGAGTATGCACAGACATGTAAAAGATAAACAATAGCTACTCAATGAAATTGAGGCAACAGATTGCACGCATTATTATTTATTAAATCTAACTACGTTACAAATTGAGTTAATAACAACTTAACAGGAAGTGCCTGTCAATTAAAAACGGACTAATTCTATTGTGTTGGATTCATTCAAAATTCTCTTGATTTAGAATTATATACACATAAAGATTATATTTAATGTGATCAAAATAAGTAGATTCTATCGCAAACATGTTGATATTAAAGTTACTTAAAAACTGCCTCAAAATCAAGGACGCATTTATATTTAATACGTTTTATCAAATATATTAAGTAAAATGAAATGACTACAGAATCATTTATTACAGTGTAATAGACCTGCCACCTTTGTCCTATTTAAGAGCAAGACTCACAGGTGTTAGAGTTGTTAGCATCTTTTAGTTGTTGTATAGCAGCGGTTCCCAAACTTTTTTAGCTGTGCACCCCCTTCTGTGTCCCAACCGGGTTGACGCACCCCCAGTCCCCCACACCTTCAAAAAAACCAAAATGCAATAAGCTTTTTTATCGCCATATTGAAGGCGGCATGTTTAATCATGCTCAAATGACCAGAACACACATATATTAAAATAATCACCATCACAACAATGCGCTCTCGCATTTGAATTAATCTGAAACACAGTTTCAATATAATGCAACAAAGTTATGTGCAAGGTTCCACTTTTAAGAGCAAAGAGGATGATGACAGGCTCAGGATCAGAGGCAGAAAGCACATAAGTTGGGAAAAAGTTATATTTTGAGCCATGTTGAACAAAAATTGTCATAAAATTTAATTGCTTTAAATTGTCATTTAAAGTTTAACCCTTTATCGGGCAAATAACTATATTTGGTAACTTCAGTGGATATCAAAATGGGGTCCCCTTGTCTCTCTGTTTGGTCGTAGAACCACATGGACTTGTACAAGGAGAACTTGACTATGACGGCATAAGGCCAAGTATGAATTTAAAGTGGCAAATCTGCTCGAAAAAAATTGCAGATTTACGAGACAAAAGTGGGGGAAAAAACAACTTTTTTTCTCGCAGATTCACCACTTTAAATCTCATAAATTTGTGCATTTTTTCTTGTAGATTTGACACCTTAATCTACTCTAATCTAAACTTTTTTCTCAAAATATTACCCCCCTTCCTGGATCTGTATGTTTTTTTTTTTACACATTCTGACAGTATGTAATATCCTACAAATATTCTCTAGGGTTGAAATTTGGAATTTGCAAGTATTTCAATGAGTGTCCTATTAAGGGTTAAACGAATGGCGCTAACACAAACAAACGTCATCATAACACGGGTTGGAAAAATGGAAGAAGATAACTACTTCAGTAATCCATCCATGGCTTGAGCACAGTGCATTATTCAAATTATGGAGGAAAGCTCTCAATCTAACATGCTCAGTTAGTTTCAGAAGTATCAGCTGCGTATTGATGTCTGCTCTGTTTATTTTTGCCAGTTCTGAACGTGATAAACCTGCACGATGAGCTGAAGACTCTGAGGGAACTGATCTCCACCACACAAGATCCAGAGAGGATCTCAGGTGAGTCACGGAGAACGTTTCACACCGCAAATGAGTCTTAACCCATTAAGGCCTAAAGCTCCTGGAAAAAAATGCCTGTAAAACCTCTGGGTGATTTTCAAATGACCCCCTAAAACCTGAATTTTTTCTGGAAATCCAACACCTACTAAATAATAGATTTTTCAGCCTCTGTAGCAGATAAAAATGAAATTCAAAAAGTATTTGAGAGCTTATACCCGCGGCTTTCATACGAAGTTGAGTTTATTTGTCCAAACCTTCAATACATTTTTAAAAAAAAATCAACAAACTCAGCAAATGTTACATTTGTCTGAATAAAAAATCCTATGCATAATACTAATACATGCCCATTAGCAAGATGCAAACATGATATGACCATTGGAAGAACAAAACATAGTTGTCATTAGCCTACTGTAATAAAAAAATAAAAATAATAATAACAAATAATAAAAATACATTTTATATATTGCACTTTTCAGGGTACTCAACGACGCATAAAGTAATATAAGACATAAACAGTCATGATTTCTTATATCATCATCACAATCAATTAGCCTATTATTATTATTATTATTATTATTATTAATATTAATATATTATTAATAATATTATTATCTCCAGATGGCCACAAATCTGTCTGTTCTTTGGTGAAAATATGTCGACACTCCCACATGTATTCTGATCATGTTCTGATGCATTTCATTGAAAAATTCAGGTTGGAAAAATAAACTTGATTCTCCAATATTTTCCTTCCTTCATTTATCACTTTCTTTCTCTCCATCTGCTCACAGAGCTGCAGAGGCAACTGAGAGAGAAGGAAAACCAACTGAACGCCAAGACTGCCGAAATTAAGAAACTGATTCCTGACCCACAAACAGGTGAGCTCAGATAAGAATCTTTTAACATTCAGTGAGGCATTTCTTTATATTTCAGTGTTAACGTCATGCAATAGTAAAACAAAACACCACACACAAAAAATATGCCATGCTTCCTTTCTTATCTGCTTTAGCATAGGAGGCAGTGGTGGAAGAAGTATTCAGATACTTTACTGCAGTAAAAGTACTAATACCACACTGTGAAATTACTCCACTACAAGAAAAAGTCCTGCATTCAAAACTTACTGAAGTAAAAGTATAAAAGTATCAGCATCAAAATGTACTTAAAGTATCAAAGGTGAAAGTACTCGTTATGCAGAATGAACCCACTAAGATTGTTTTATATATTCTAAATATATTATGAGATTTATTATTATTATTAGTTTCTCAAGAAAGGGCTCATTTTAACTCTTAAAAATATTAATATAATAATAATAATAACAACAGTACTGTTATGAGGTTTAATAAAATAAAATAAAAAGTCCAATCACCTAAAACAAGTTAAATCTCGACCTGTCACAAGTAACTAAAGCTGTCGGCTAAATGTAGCTGAGTAAAAAGTACAATATTTTCCTCTAAATGTAGTGAAGTAGTAGAATAAAGTTACATAAAATGGAAATACTCAAGTAAAGTACCTCCTAATTGCACTTAAGTACAGTACTTGAGTAAAAGTACTAATACCACACTGTGAAATTACTCCACTACAAGAAAAAGTCCTGCATTCAAAACTTACTTCAGTAAAAGTCCAGAGTATTTGCATCAAAATGTACTTAAAGTATCAAAGGTAAAAGTACTCGTTATGCAGAATGGACCCACTAAGATTGTTTTATATATATCAAATATATTATGGGATTTATTATTATTGATGCAATATAAGTTTCTCAAGAAAGGGCTCATTTTAACTCTTAAAAATATTACTATAATAATAACAACAGTTAATATACTGTTATGAGGTTTAACAAAATAAAATAAAAAGTCCAGTCACCTAAAACAAGTTAAATCTCGACCTGTCACAAGTAACTAAAGCTGTCGGCTAAATGTAGCGGAGTAAAAAGTACAATATTTTCCTCTAAATGTAGTGAAGTAGAAGAATAAAGTTAGATGAAATAGAAATACTCAACTAAAGTGCCTCCTAATTGTACTTAAGTACAGTACTTGAGTAAAAGTACTAATACCACACTGGGAAATTACTCCACTACAAGTAAAAGTCCTGCATTCAAAACTTACTGAAGTAAAAGTACAAAAGTATCAGCATCAAAATGTACTTCAAGTATCAAAGGTTAAAAAAAACTTGTTATGCAGAATGGATCCACTCAGATTTTTATTTATATTCCAAATATATTATTGGATTTTTTGTATTGACACATTTTTGTAAGCAGTGTTTTAATTTAGTAAAGACAGGGCTCATTTTAACTACTAAATATACTGTTATGATGTTTAATTAAAAAAAAAACATCTAATCACTTTAAATGTAGCATGATTTTCATGTCAAAAGTAACTAAAACTGTCAGCTAAATATAGTGGAGTAAAAAGTACAACATTTACCTTAAAATATAGTAAAGCAAAAGTATAAAGTTACATAAAATGGAAATACTCAAGTAAAGTACATGGACCTCAAAATTGCACTTAAGTACAGTAGTTGAGTAAATGTATTTAGTTACTTTCCACCACTGGTATTGGGCTGCAGCAAATTTTAAAGCAGTTCAAACAAATAATTATACGTACAGTTGTTGATTTGTAGACCTAACACTTTCTGCATATCTCACATAAATTATTTTCATACAATTATACAAAAACTCAGTATAAAGTCTAGAGTTTGATCATGTCTAAATGGTGATCCTTTGATGTTGTATGAACACTAATGTCAAGGCAGTATAAATTCAAGAGGACAAGTTTTCCCTGTATAGATTCAGTCAAACTCACAGCATGTTTTTCTGTTTCAGTTTTAACAATCATCCAGCTGCAGAATCAGATCTGGAACCTTCAGAGCAACGCCGCCAATGAGACCGCTGCTGCTCGTATCGATGGTTAGTCTCATTTAAAAATGTTAATTAACCCTTTGATGCACAACATGGGTCAAAAATGACATTCATTCTCCATGTTATTTAATGCTGCTGTGTGTTTCTGTGCTCTATCTTTTGATATCAACTTATTTTGTGATTGAATATTCCAAGTATTCTTTAAATATCTTGTTTTTGGTAACAACAGATTATTATTTCCATTTTGCCTCTCATACTTTAAGAAGAAAAAGGGTTTTTGTATAATTACATAGTTAACTACTTGGTTTAGTAGCTTGCTCAGCTAACTACTTAGCCAAGAAGTTAGCTAAGTAGTTAGCTTAGCAAGCTACTTAGCTAGATACTTAGCCAAGAAGTTAGCTAAGTGGTTAGCTTAGCTAGATACTTAGCCAAGAAATTAGCTATGTGGTTAGCTTAACAAGCTACTTAGCTAAATTCTTAGCCAAGAAGTTAGCTAAGTAGTTAGCTTAGCAAGCTACTTAGCTAGATACTTAGCCAAGAAGTTAGCTAAGTGGTTAGCTTAGCTAGATACTTAGCCAAGAAATTAGCTATGTGGTTAGCTTAACAAGCTACTTAGCTAAATTCTTAGCCAAGAAGTTAGCTAAGTAGTTAGCTTAGCTAGATACTTAGCCAAGAAGTTAGCTAAGTGGTTAGCTTAGCTAGATACTTAGCCAAGAAATTAGCTAAGTGGTTACCTTAACAAGCTACTTAGCTAAATACTTAGCCAAGAAGTTAGTGAAGTGGTTAGCTTAGCTAGATACTTAGCCAAGAAGTTAGCTAAGTAGCTAGCTTAGCAAGCTACTTAGCGAGATACTTAGCCAAGAAGTTAGCTAAGTAGTTAGCTTAGCAAGCTACTTAGCTAGATACTTAGCCAAGAAGTTAGCTAAGTAGCTAGCTTAGCAAGCTACTTAGCGAGATACTTAGCCAAGAAGTTAGCTAAGTAGCTAGCTTAGCAAGCTACTTAGCGAGATACTTAGCCAAGAAGTTAGCTAAGTAGTTAGCTTAGCAAGCTACTTAGCTAGATACTTAGCCAAGAAGTTAGCTAAGTAGCTAGCTTAGCAAGCTACTTAGCGAGATACTTAGCCAAGAAGTTAGCTAAGTGGTTAGCTTAACAAGATACTTAGCTAAATACTTAGCCAAGAAGTTAGCTAAGTAGTTAGCTTAACAAGCTACTTAGCTAAAAATTGGTACGGGTCATTTTTGACCCATGTTGTGCATTAGAAGAGTAGTGACACAAAAAGGCATTTTATTCAAAAATTAATAAAGGGAAACATGAAATTAGGATGTATGATGATCAAAACAAAATAATTGAGGAAAACCTGGAATACTGAATGATGAAAATAATTTATTGCAAAGACATAGAACATAAAAACTCTGTTGGGTCACTTTAGACCATGTTGTGCATCAAAGGGTTAAACAACTCAGGGTGACATTATTTGAAAAGTCACAAATCACAAAATGTAATCAACATTAAGGGCAATTTTTCTTTTTTCTTAGAGTTGCAAAACCGACTAGATAACCTCCTCGGTGACGTGGAGGACACGGGCGACGACAACACAAAACTGAGTGAGTTTGACATTATTATGAGGAACTCTGCACAGTCTTATTACCGTATATTTTGTAGTAGACTACATTTTTTCCTCTGTGTTGTGTTGTGCTTCAGTGCTGAGGATCATAACGCTGCAGAATCAGGTGGATCACCTGCAGACACAGTTGTCAAACCACGATTTACAAACCGCTCAGATTATCAGTAAGTATCTCTGAGGAGTTTTAAAAAATCTCCTCACCTCCACAACATCAGCACCTTTTAGAATCAAGCTGGTAGCACAGAACTTTATAATGAAACAGCAGATAGTCTGTAATATTGCTGTTATCAGTGTTTGAGTCTGAGTCACCAAAGAAGAGCCAGAATTGAAACATACGGACCCGGGAGAGGGGGGGAATATTTTGAGAAAAAAAGTTTACGAGATTGAAGTGGCAAATCTACGAGAAAAAAGTTGCTTTTTTCACTTTTTTCTTGTAAATCTGCAACTTTTTTTCTTGTAGATTTGCCACTTTAATCTAGTAAATTTGCAACTTTTTTCTCGAAATATTACCCCCCTCCCCCGAGTCTGTATGTTTTTTTTTACACATTCTGGCTGTATGTAATATCCTCCAATATTCTCTAGGGTTGAAATTTGGAATTTGCAAGTATTTCAATGAGTGTCCTA
Organism: Centropristis striata; assembly: GCF_030273125.1. Classification (NCBI taxonomy): domain Eukaryota; kingdom Metazoa; phylum Chordata; class Actinopteri; order Perciformes; family Serranidae; genus Centropristis; species Centropristis striata. Next base: position 4,985,444 of record NC_081527.1, on the reverse strand, counting down.
TTAACCCTTTATCGGGCAAAGAACCGTATTTGGTAACTTCAGCGGATATCCAAAATGAGGTCCCCATGTCTCTCTGTGAGGTCGTAGAACCACACGGGATTTGGGTAATATTTCGAGAAAAAAGTTGCAAATTTACTAGATTAAAGTGGTAAATCTACAAGAAAAAAACTCCCAGATTTAAGAGATTTAAAGTGGCAAATCTGCGCGAAAAAAGTCGCAGATTTATGAGAAAAAAGTGGGAAAAAAGCAACTTTTTTCTCGTAGATTCACCACTTTGAATCTCATAAATCTGCACATTTTTTTCTCGTAGATTTGCCACTTTAATCTCGTAAACTTTTTCCTCAAAATATGACCCCCCTCCCCCGGGTCCGTATGTTTTTTTTTACACATTCTGGCTGCATGTAATATCCTCCAATATTCTCTAGGGTTGAAATTTGCAAATCACGTCTCATCTTTGAAATTTTGTATTTCAATGAGTGCCCTATTAAGGGTTAAATATGCTCGAGTCCAAGTCCATCAATGTGCAAGTCATTGTGCGGCAGAATGCACGAGTCAGAGTCCGAGCCAGGGTCATCAGAGTGCAAACTAGTGTTGAGTCATGAAAATCCAGCTTCAAGTCCAAGTGATCAGAGTCCGAGTCGGGTCAGAAGTCCCTATAATCCAGAAGTCCAGGACTGGAACACTCCATCCCTGGCTGTGTCTGTATCCTGACCTCTACATGAAACTAATAAATAGTTTCTCTTTCTTTAAATGTGTCTCAGAGCTGAGAAACGATCTGAACACCAAGAAAGAAGAGCTGCTGAGATACAAGGACGACCTGAACGAGAAGAATCAGACAAACGGCAGGTTGAGTAAGTAAACTCTGTCTTTGTTTACATCCCACCACATTAGGCCGGTATTAATTAGGTTTTCTCTATCTTTTCTATGTTATATAATTATGTTATATATAGGGTTGTCACGATACTAAAATTTTCAACTCGATACCGATACTCGGGAAAATATTCGATACTCGATAACATTTTCGATCCCACAAGGATAAAAACAAAGACCCCAAAATTGAACAGAAATATTTTTCTTATTAACAAGAAAAATGCAACATGTAAAAATGAACAGAACCACAGGTTAAATATTTATAATAAAAACAGTTGTGCAAAAAGAAACTGCAACTATGATAACAAGCTTCAGGTCTGAGGTAGTGCAAAAAATAAATAAATACAATAAACAACAACAATTATAACAATATCTTGAAGTTGTATGCTGTGCATGGGGGGGTATCGATACTTTTGAAAATGAGTATCTAACTACTTAGCTTACTTCTTGGCTAAGTATCTAGCTAAGTAGCTTGCTAAGCTAACTACTTAGCGAACCTCTTGGCTAAATAGTTAGCTAAGTAGCTTGCTAAGCTAACTGCTTAGCGAACTTCTTGGCTAAATAGTTAGCCAAGTAGTTAGCTATGTAATAATACAAAAACTTTTTTTCTTCATAAAGTATCTGATACTTTTGACAACCCTAGTTATATAAGTAGTTATATAATAACACTTATATATTTAAATATATTTATTCATTGATGTTCATACTACTACATGCAAAAACCTTATTTAACCTATTTATCATGCTAAAATATATTTTCTCTAATGTGTAATATATGTGAAAATGCAATCAGGAAAACAAAAAAACACACAATATAGAATGTGTATAGAATGTATGTATATGTCTTATTATTATTATTATTATATTCTTTATTCTGTCTTCTATATCTATGTGTCTGTATCTTGAGCTGCTGTGAATAAATAAAGGCATATCACAGTGGGGTCACAGTGGGGTCATTCATGACTAAAAAAAAGTCTGAAATGTATTTCTTATATATAAATATATATTTTTTATATGTATTATTTCTGCAGTTATTACTGTGACTAAGCTTCAGAGCCAACTCAGGGAGATTGAAGAAGAAAAGAAAAAAAACAACGAAACGTCGTCTTTATCAATTAATCGTAAGTATCTCATTTTCATCACATCACTGAATTCACTCCATAAAATGTTGCCGTTTGGTAACATAAATCACAATTTATTTATTTTTTCCACAATATTTTTTATTTTATTTTCAGTTTATAACACTTAGACATACAGCTTTTACATTCATGTATCGTCATTCAACTTCCATATTTTAAGATAGCTGCATTTACATAGACAGAAAAATAAAAACAAACAAAACATAACAACACCTGGAACAGGTTCGCTCTTCCTGTTAAAGGAAATGGTAATTTATATACAATTGAGTATCGTTTGTAATTGGTGTGAATTAAAACACATCTATAGAAAAGCAATATGAATCTGATAAAATCGGAATCTGCATTGTCCACAAAGACTTTTATTAGTTATCCTCTTCTTCATCCATTAAATCTTTAATGTAGTTGATGAAAGGGCTCCATATGTCCTCAAATAATAAATCACAAGTTACTTTTTATTTTTTAGAGCTGAGGGAACAACTGAAGCAGAAAGTGGCGGAGCACTCTCGTGATCAAGCTAAGATCGGAGGTGAGTTGTGAAGTATTGGAGCGTTGTTTTAGAGTTTATTTCTGCTGAAAGAAAAGCTTCGACTGACTTCACTGTTTCCAACCAGCTCTCAACACGCAGCTCCAAACCAAAGAGAAGGAACATTCTGCTGCTCTGGCCGAGGTCAAAGGTCAGTTCACTCTATGGAGTCTTATAGGGCTGTTATGTCCATTTTTTAAAATAATTTACATGTCTTTGTAAGTCATTTTGTGTCTTTTTTGGTCATTTGTGTCTGTTGTTGTGTCTTTTTTAGTTATTTTGTGTCTTTTTTTGGTCATTTTGTGTCTTTTTTCTGTCATTTTGTGTCTTTTTCTGTCATTTTGTGTCTTTTTGTGTCATTTTTGGTAATTTTGTGTCTGTTGTTTTGTCTTTTTTAGTTATTTTGTGTATTTTTTTGTCATTTTGTGTCTTTTTGGTCAGTTGTGTCTTTTTTGGTCATTTTGTGTCTGTTGTTGTGTCTTTTTTAGTTATTATTATGTGTATTTTTTTTGTCATTTTGTGTCTTTTTTGGTCATTTTGTGTCTTTATTAGTTATTATTTTGTGTATTTTTTAGTTATTTTGTGTCTTTTCTTTGGTCATTTTGTGTCTTTTTGGTAATTTTGTGTCTGTTGTTGTGTCTTTTTTAGTTATTTTGTGTCTTTTTTTGGTAATTTTGTGTCTTTTTGTGTTGTTTTTGGTAATTTTGTGTCTGTTGTTGTGTCTCTTTTAGTTATTTTGTGTATTTTTTTTGTCATTTTGTGTCTTTTTTGGTCAGTTGTGTCTTTTTTAGTTATTTTGTGTCTTTTTTTGGTCATTTTGTGTCTTATTATAACACAAACATTTTTTATTATTTTTTTCTTTTTTTGTGTTATAATCGAAAACAAATAACAAAATAACCAGTCACTTTTTCATTATTTGATTTTTGATTGCCAATTGAAAATGGAAAGAACGAATGATACACGGATTAAAGACATGTCCTGCAAGAGTTGAAATAAATTAAAAGAAGAAGGGAGTGGTGTGATGTGATCACATTTTTTAGTGTAGAGAGCGTTACAAGTTGATTTATTCCTCATAGGATTGTTCCATGTCAGACTGCTGTGAAAGGAGCTTTTACGATCCTGTTTCTTTTTTTTTTTTGCTCAACAGAGCTGCAGAAGACACTGCAATCAAAGACTGTAGATTGCTCCCGTCTGGAGAAAGGATACGAGGGTAAGTTACAAAAATGACTTCGGCTGAACACTTTGATAATTCTTGTTTTAGTTTTAGTTCTGATTTGGATTATGTGTGTGTGTGTGTTTCTGACAGATTTAAAGACTGAATTTGAAGACAAGATCGCAGCACTGAACAGAACCAGAGACTCTAATGCAGCTATCAGTGAGTCACATGACCCTGCAGCATCGCCATGGCAACCTCAATGCTCAGCAATGCTCACATATACTCAGTGGTGGAAAGTAATTAAGTACATTTACTCAAGTACAAAGAAAACCTGGCACCCAACAAATACCCCATTACTAAAAAACTAAACACTAAAACTAATAAAAACTAAACTAAAACTAAGCATTTTCCAAAAAATAAAAACGCAAACTCACTCTAAAAACTCATTAAAACTAACTGAATTTGTAAACGAAAATTGACAACGAAATTAAAACTAAAACTAATGAAAAATCCAAAACTATTATAACCTTGTTCACTACATTTAGAGGCAAATATTGAACTTTTTACTCCACTACATTCAGCAGACAGCTTTAGTTACTTTTCAGGTCGAGATTTAACATGAAAACATGATCAATTTAAAGTGATTAGACATTTTTTAAATTAAATCTTATACCAGTATATTAAGTAATTAAATGAGCCCTGTCTTTACAAAATTAATACACTGCTTTCATGAAGTATTCAAGTACTGTACTTCAGTATAATTTTTAGGTATTTGTACTTTACTTGAGTATTTCCATTTTATGTAACTTTATACTATTTCTTCGATACATTTTGAGGCAAATATTGTACTTTTTACTCCACTACATTTATCTGTCAGCTTTAGTTACTTTTCAGGTCGAGATTTAATCTAAAACATGAACAACAAACCTCATAACAGTATATTAAATAGTTAAAATAAGCCCTGTCTTTACAAAAGTAAAACACTGCTTACATAAAAGCATCAATACAAATAATCTAATAATAGATTTGGAATATATAAAAAACAATCTGAGTGGGTCCATTCTGCATAACGAGTACTTTTTTTTTTTTTAAAACATTGTTTATTACGTTTTTTCACAATAAAACACAGACATACAGGAACACTCAGAACAGAATCCCCACCCCAAAAAGTATAAATAAATAAATATATAGATAGATAAATAATAATGATCAATAGATGACTAAATCTAAGATAATATAACTCAACTCAACTCAACTCAACTTTATTTGTAAAGCACTTTAAAAGAACCACAGCCGCAACAAAGTGCTGTACATAAACAAACAGAACAAGAGACAATAAAATAAATAAAACAGAAATAAACACTAAAATACATAGATTCATTGCTTTTTAAAACAATATAAAAAGAAAAAAGAAAAAAAAAAAAAAAGTTAAGTATGTTGTAAAAGAGGACATATATAAACATAAAAAGGAGAGAATTTTACAGAAAAAAGAAAAAAAAAGTATGTTTTGAATGCAGGACTTTTACTGTAGTGGAGTAATTTCACAGTGTGGTATTAGTACTTTACTTTTACTTTACTTTTAGTTAAAAGTAAGGGATCTGAATACTTTTTCCACCACTGCATATTCTCAGTTAGTTTCAGAAGTATCAGCTGCGTATTGATGTCTGCTCTGTTTATTTGTGTCAGTTCTGAACGTGATAAACCTGCACGAAGATCTGAAGACTCTGAGGGAACTGATCTCCACCACACAAGATCCAGAGAGGATCTCAGGTGAGTCACAGAGAACATTACACACTGCACATATATATATATATATTATCCTTATTTATCTTAATATTTATAGTTTATGTTACTTTGGCACGGCTCACTCCACTAACAGTCACATGATTTGATTAATATGCTTCTTTATTATTTTACTTATAATTACTTTATTTATATTTTTCATTTTATTTCTATATTGTTTATTATCTATTATTACTTATTATATAATTTATAATATATACTTTACTATTGTGACTATTATTATATACCGTCTAGTCACTATAGCATTGTTGCCATCACATCACCAGTATAATTACCTTCATCTTGTCAACCATCCTACCAAATGATCTTCTTTTTTTAACTTCTTAAATGTCCTTGTTCTATTCTGTGTTTTTTTCTATTGTTGTTTTTATTTATGCTACCTCAGTATTTTATTCTATTGTATTTTATTGTACTTGAATACCGGACTGCTGTGACAACCGAATTTCCCTTCGGGGATGAATAAAGTAATCTATCTATCTATCTATCTATCTATCTATCTATCTATCTATCTATCTATCTATCTATCTATCTATCTATCTATCTATCTATCTATCTATCTATCTATCTATCTATCTATCTATCTATCTATCTATCTTAACCCTTTGATGGTCAACATGGTCTAAAGTGACCCGACTGAGGTTTTAATTTTCTATATTTTTGCAATAAATTAATTTCATCATTCAGTATTCCAGGTTTTCATCATACATCCTAATTTTTTTTTTTTTCATTTCTTACTTTTTGAATAAAAACCCTTTTTGTATCACTACGCTTCTGATGCACAACATGAGTCAAAAATGTCATTATGGGGGTATTGTGTGTATAATTTAAGGAAAAATTAATTTAATCAATTTTGGTTAATAAGGCTGAAACATAAAAAAATGTGGAAAAAGTGAAGCGCTGTGAAAACCTTCCAGGTCCACTGTATGTGTGACAAAATGATACATAAACATGTTAAATATATTAAACATATGAGTGTGGAAAGTAACTATTTGAAACAAAGTACTATTATTATAGTATTAGGTCATTTAATTTTAAATCAAATTTGGATGAATGAGTCATTTTTGACCCATGTTGTGCATTAGAAGTGTTGTCCATATGTTGTGCATCAAAGGGTTAAGTAAAATGCTCGGCTTTCACATTATCAATTCTTTATGTGTTTTATCCAAAGTTCTTTTTTTTAACAGCTGCTTAGAAAACTTTAAAGTCTCATCACTGTCTGTTGTGCCTTTTTTAGTTATTTTGTGTATTTTTTTTTTGTCATTTTGTGTCTTTTTTGGTCAGTTGTGTCTTTTTTGTGTCTTTTTTAGTTATTTTGTGTCTTTTTTTGGTCATTTTGTGTCTTATTATAACACAAAAAAATTGTATTATTTTTTTCTTTTTTTGTATTATAATCGAAAACAAATAACAAAATAACCAGTCACTTTTTCATTATTTGATTTTTGATTGCCAATTGAAAATGGAAAGAACGAATGATACACGGATTAAAGACATGTCCTGCAAGAGTTGAAATAAATTAAAAGAAATGTGACAAAATGATACATAAACATGTTAAATATATTAAACATATGAGTGTGGAAAGTAACTATTTGAAACAAAGTACTATTATTATAGTATTAGGTCATTTAATTTTAAATCAAATTTGGATGAATGAGTCATTTTTGACCCATGTTGTGCATTAGAAGTGTTGTCCATATGTTGTGCATCAAAGGGTTAAGTAAAATGCTCGGCTTTCACATTATCAATTCTTTAAAAGTAATTTTTTTTAACAGCTGCTTAGAAAACTTTAAAGTCTGATCACTGTCGATGTGTCTGCTCACAGAGCTGCAGAGTCAACTGAAGGAGAAACAAGAAGAGCTGAACGCCATGACGGCTCACTTAGAGAGGCTGATTCCCAACCCAAAAATAAGTAAGAACACTGATTTAATACACTGTGATCGTCTCGGTCAAATAATCTTTAGGGGTGGAGCTTAATACAGCTAAACCAGGGATGGGCAACTGGAGGCCCGGGGGCCACATACGGCCCGCACCCTCACTTGAAGTGGCCCTCAGTACAACTACATGCATTTGAGTATTAAATCTTAAAAGTGCAGTGTAAAAATGCACAAAATTACTTCTTGCAATTAATGTTGGTCTGCTGTTCTTGCACTGAAAAAAAGAAATCACAGTAAGTGGTTATTTTTATTTGCTTCAAACCTTTTGTTTTTTGTTTTATTATTATAATTCTTTATTTATTCATTTTTCATTTTATTTATTTTATTTTATTTAATTTTGTTTTATTTTATTTTATTTTATTTTATTATTATTAGTAATATTATTATTATTATTATTATTATTATATTATTATTATTATTATTATTATTATTATAAACATATTTATATTTTTTCTTTGTTTATTTACTTATTTATTTATTTATATCATCATTTTTTTGGGGTTGCAAAAATAAGTTGTTCTTATGTTTCCTTGTTTAAAATGTTAAAACCAATTAAGAAACTTAAAACAATTTAACATCTGGGTGTCATTTTTTTCCAAATTTATGACCGCATCACCCAAAATCTACTGATACCTTAAGTATAAGTTTAGGATTGATTAAAATAAATTTCTGAAGCAATAAACCAGGATAAACTCACTGCATGTTTGTTTGTTTGTTTGTTTCAGTTTTAACAATCATCGAGCTGCAGAATGAGATCTGGGACCTGCAGACAAAGGCCGGCAATGGGAGCGCTGATGTAGGAAGTAAGGATATTTTTAATGCCAATGTATCAATTCCAGTAGTGGAAAAAGTATTCAGATCCCTTACTTAAGTAAAAGTACTAATACCACACAGTGAAATTACTCCACTACAAGTAAAAGTCCTGCAATCAAAACTTACTGAAGTAAAAGTACAAAAGTATCAGCATCAAAATGTACTTAAAGTTACAAAAGTAAAAGTACTTTTTATGCAGAATGGATCCACTTGGATTGTTTTATATATTCTAAAAATATATTGTTGGGTTATTATTTTTAATGCATTTATGTACGGACCGCTTTAATTTTCCCAAGGTAGGGCTCATTTTTACTACTTAATATACTCTTATGATGTTCAATTTAAAACATGTTAACATGTCAGCAAACATTTCATATTAATTATGTTTTTATATTAAATCTTGAACTGAAAAGTAACTAAAGCTGTCAGCTAAATGTAGTGGAGTAAAAAGTACAATATTTGCCTTAAAATGTAGTGAAGTAGAAGTATAAAGTAACATAAAATGGAAATACTCAAGTAAAGTACAAATATCTCAAAATTGTACTCAAGTACAGTACTTGAGTAAATGTACTTAGTTACATTCCACCACTGATCAATTCAGAGTAAAATTATTTGAGAGATGAAATCACAAGTGACAAAATGTAATGTTATTTACTTTCTTTTAGACCTGCAAGACAGAGTGCAGGGCCTCCTCACTGAGCTAACTGACACAGGAGACGACAACACTAAACTGAGTGAGTTTGAGTTTTCACCATCCTTCCTTCCGATATCTGATCACTCTGTTTCTTGAACTAAACAACATTTTTTTGCCCTCTCTGTTTTGTGCTTCAGTTCTGAAAATCATAACTCTGCAGAGTCAGGTGGAGCAGCTGCAGAAGCATCTGTCAGAGCTCCAGAGCACAAAAAGCGCTCGGGTAAACCGTAAGTATCTCCAGCAAACCTCCACTGGATTCTATCTTACATCTGGTATATTTGGTTACTTTTTTTGTTGTTGTAAATCTTATTCATGCAAAGTTTTGGCACATGCATATCAGACACATACAATACAAGAAAGATAGAAAAATAAATAAAATAAAAATAAAACAAACAGCTAAAACAGCTAACTCTATGGAGTCTGGGGCTATTTTGTCCATTTTTGAATCATTTTCATTTCTTTTTGTGTCTTTTTTGTGTCTGTTGTTGTGTCTTTTTAGTTATTTTGTGTCTTTTTCTTGTCAATTTGCGTCTTTTTTTGTCATTTTCTGTCTTTTTTTGTCATTTTGTGTCTTTTTTGTCATTTTGTGTCTTTTTTTGTCATTTTGTGTCTTTTTTGTCATTTTGTGTCTTTTTTGTCGTTTTGTGTCTTTTTTTGTCATTTTGTGTCTTTTTGTCATTTTGTGCCTTCTGTGTTTTTTTTGGTCATTCTGTCTTCACTATATTTTATCTTACATGTGGTATATTTGGTTACTTTTTTTGTTGTTGTAAATCTTATTCATGCAAAGTTTTGGCACATGCATATCAGACACATACAATACAAGAAAGATAAAAAAAATAAATAAAATAAAAATAAAACAAACAGCTAAAACAGAACAGAAACAACAGACAGACAGCCACAACTTAATCACTAACTCTATGGAGTCTGGGGCTATTTTGTCCATTTTTGAATCATTTTCATTTCTTTTTGTGTCTTTTTTGTGTCTGTTGTTGTGTCTTTTTAGTTATTTTGTGTCTTTTTCTTGTCAATTTGCGTCTTTTTTTGTCATTTTCTGTCTTTTTTTGTCATTTTCTGTCTTTTTTGTCATTTTGTGTCTTTTTTTGTCATTTTCTGTCTTTTTTGTCATTTTGTGTCTTTTTTGTCGTTTTGTGTCTTTTTTGTCATTTTGTGTCTTTTTTGCCATTTTGTGTCTTTTTTTGTCATTCTGTCTTCACTATATTGTATCTTACATGTGGTATATTTTGTTACTTTTTTTGTTGTTGTAAATCTTATTCATGCAAAGTTTTGGCACATACATATCAGACACATACAATACAAGAAAGATAGAAAAAAAAATAGAAAAAAATAAAATTAAAATAAAACAAACAGCTAAAACAGAACAGAAACAACAGACAGACAGCCACAACTTAATCACTAACTCTATGGAGTCTGGGGCTATTTTGTCCATTTTTGAATCATTTTCATTTCTTTTTGTGTCTTTTTTGTGTCTGTTGTTGTGTCTTTTTAGTTATTTTCTGTCTTTTTTTTTGTCAATTTGTGTATTTTTTTTTTGTCATTTTCTGTCTTCTGTGGGGTTTTTTTGGTCATTCTGTCTTCTCATTTTGTGTCTTTTTTGTCATTTTGTGTCTTTTTTTGTCATTTTGTGTCTTCTGAGGGTTTTTTTTGTCATTCTGTCTCCTCATTTTGTGTCTTTTTTGTCATTTTGTGTCTTTTTTTGTCATTTTGTGTCTTCTGAGGGTTTTTTTGGTCATTCTGTCTTCTCATTTTGTGTCTTTTTTGTCATTTTGTGTCTTTTTTTGTCATTTTCTGTCTTCTGAGGGTTTTTTTTGGTCATTCTGTCTTCTCATTTTGTGTCTTTTTTGTCATTTTCTGTCTTTTTTTGTCATTTTCTGTCTTCTGTGGGTTTTTTTTGGTCATTCTGTCTTCTCATTTTGTGTCTTTTTTGTCATTTTGTGTCTTTTTTTGTCATTTTCTGTCTTTTTTTTGTCATTTTGTGTCTTCTGAGGTTTTTTTTGTCATTCTGTCTCCTCATTTTGTGTCTTTTTGGTCATTTTCTGTCTTCTGTGGGGATTTTTTCGGTCATATTGTCTTCTCATTTTGTGTCTTTTTGGTCATTTTGTGTCTTTTTGGTCATTTTGTGTCTTTTTTTAGTCATTTTGAGTCTGTTTAAAACTAGACTTAGCAGCTTGCACGACTCAGAGAACTAAGGGACTGTATTGAAGATGGGACCCCCTTTTTTTTTAGCACTCCTTAAGATCTGACAAATTGTTCTCCCGTGTGCCTAGACAGTGTAATTTGATGTCTGATAATAAAAAAAACTAAAAGAAACATCAATATACTCTTTAATTCATTCCTCACTCAGGAGAGCTCGTCATTCCACTACAAACCTTTACAGCAAAGCACATCATGACCTGCTGCTGAGGTTATTTTGTTATTTTGTTATTTTAAAACCTGCATGTAACTAATGAATATGTTCTCTTTCTTTAACTGTGTCTCAGGGCTCACAATTCATCTTCAAACCAAAGAAGCAGAACTGAAGAAATACATCAACGAGCTGAATGAGAAGAATCAGACAAACGCCCAGTTGAGTAAGTAAAAAGACAACATGATGTCTACATTCATGACTGAAGAAAAAGCCTGAAATGTTTTCCAATATCAATATATTTTTTTGCTGTTTTGACATTTTCATGTCTTTTCGTGTCTTTGTTGGTCATTTGTGTATGTTGTTGTGTCTTTTTAGTTATTTTGTGTCTTTTTTTGGTCAATTTGTGTATTTTTTTTGTCATTTTCTGTCTTCTGTGGGTTTTTTTGGTCATTCTGTCTTCTCATTTTGTGTCTTTTTTGTCATTTTCTGTCTTTTTTTTGTCATTTTGTGTCTTTTTTTTGTCATTTTGTGTCTTTTTTTGTCATTTTGTGTCTTCTGTGGGTTTTTTTGGTCATTCTGTCTTCTCATTTTGTGTCTTTTTTGTCATTTTGTGTCTTTTATTGTCATTTTGTGTCTTTTTTTGTCATTTTGTGTCTTCTGTAGGTTTTTTTGGTCATTCTGTCTTCTCATTTTGTGTCTTGAAGAAAAAGCCAAAGCCAAGTTTTCCAATATCAATATATTTTTTTGCTGTTTTTCCTCAGTTATGACAATCACCGATGTGCAAAACCAACTCAGACACCTCGAAACGGACAAGAAGAATGAGGGTCAAAAAGCTGTTGCTGCAATAACGAGTGAGTGACTCATTTCACTTTGACATTATTGAGCTCGTGTGTTAGCAGAAGCTAAAAAATATCCGACTTTCTCCAGAGCTGAGAGAACAACTGAGGGAAAAAGAGGTGGAGCACACACGCGATCAAAATGAAATCAGGGGTAAGTTCAGCACTAGAACATGGAAGTTTCTGCAACAAGAGATTAAAAAAAGGAGATTTAATTGACTATTAATTGTGTTTTTTGTACTAGTTTTGCAGAATAAACTGAACGAGACAGAAGCAAAGTGTTCCAGTGACGAGAGCAAGATTAAAGGTGAGTTTAATCTCTGTTGATTGGCTGATAATGTCACACGATTTTCACTCTCTTGTGGAAAATGAATGGGTTAAATCTTATTTTAAGATAAGTTTAGATAAGATGTGACTTTATTTATCCCGCAGTGGGGAACTTTAGTTGTCACAGCAGCTCAAGATACAGACACAGAGTAGATATAGAAAACCGAATAAAGAATTTAAAAAATAAGACATATACATACATTCTGTACACATTATATACAAACATTATTATTATTATTTATATTTATTTCAAACTATTTTATGACATTATATTTCCCTTTACTATTAAAATTGGTATTATGATCATAATTATGATGATGATTATTATTATTATTTGAATTTAAAACTATTTTATGACATTATATTTCCCTTTATTACTATATTTCCCTTTATTGTAATAATAATAATAATTATTATTATTATTATTATTTGAATTTAAAACTTTTTATGACATAATATTTCCCTTTATTTTTATATTTCCCTTTATTATGATAATAATAATAATAATTATTATTATTTGAATTTAAAACTATTTATATTTCCCTTTATTATGATGATAATAATTATTATTATTATTATTTGAATTTAAAACTTTTTTATGACATAATATTTCCCTTTATTTTTATATTTCCCTTTATTATGATAATAATAATAATTATTATTACTATTTGAATTTAAAACTATTTATATTTCCCTTTATTATTATTATATTTCCCTTTATTATGATAATAATAATAATTATTATTATTATTTGAATTTAAAACTATTTTATGACATAATATTTCCCTTTATTACTATATTTCCCTTTAGTAATAGTAATCATTATTATTATTATTATTATTATTATTATTATTATTATTATTATTAATAATAATAATAATAATAATAATAATAATAATAATAATAATATTGTTGTTGTTATTATCATTATTATTGTTGTTATTATTATATCATTATTATTATTATTAGTAGTAGTAGTAGTATTAGTAATATTATTATTATTATGAATACATTTATATTTTTCTGTTTGTTTGTTTATTTCCTTATTTATTTCCGTCATCATTTGGGTGCAAAAAAAAGTTGTTCTGATGTTTTCTTTTTATAAAATGTTGGTCTACATTAAAGGTTAAACCAATTAAGATATTTAAAAAACAGTTTAACATCTCGGTATTAATTTCTTTCCCATGTATGACAGTATCATCTGCATAGAGTGATATAAAATGTGTTATGTTCAGTGATGAAGTGAATAAAAAAGGTGGAGAGGGGGCAACACAGGCAGATGATGCAAAGAAGTCTTTATCTATAGAAACATGTTTTATTTGGTTGTTTCTGCCTGTTGGATTTATATTTGGATACGTTTTAAATGTGTAAAAATGTGTGTTTAGACCTGCAGACTGAGCTGGACGCCAAACTGAAGGAACTCGAGTCCCAATCCAGCTCTGTTACTACACTTGGTGAGTGCTGGAGCTGTGTTAACAAACAGTAAAAATGAAAACACCAACTGCTAGTTGATCTGCTTGTTTTATAGATGTTGAAAACCATTTTGAATGTTGTTACAATGTGTAACTTCTTTTTAAAATGTTGTTCTTTCAGCTCTTCAGGTTTCTACGTTAAGCACACAACTGGAAGGGCTGAAGAGACAGCTAGCAAACACTGAAGCTGAAGACAAGATAAAAGGTGTGTGTGTGTGTGTGTGTGTGTGTGTGTGTGTGTGTGTGTGTGAGTGTGTGTGTGTGTGAGTGTGTGTGACATTCCATCGAAGGTTATTATAATTAACGAAAACTAACAAAATAGCGAAAACTAGAATTGAAAAAACATTTTCGTTAACTGAAATAAACATAAAAATGAGAGTTTTTAAAAAAAAGAAAACGATAACTAACTGAAACTGTATTTTGTTGTTACAAAACCAACTAAACTTATAGTCTAAAATCTAACTAAAATTATAGTGAAAATGTCCTTCGTTTACGTCTTTGTCAACTTTTTTCATACGTAAACCTTTTTGGTTGATATGAAATCTATTTCATCTATCTGGTTTTATGACTTAATAAACTTATTGGGGCTGAGATGGATCAGACAAAGGAAATAAAGGAAACATTTATTGTGACTTTTTAAAAATCTGGCACCCAACAAATACCCCATTACAAAAAACTAAAACTAATAAAAACTAAACTAAACTAAGCATTTTCAAAAAAATAAAAACAAATTAAAACTAGCAAACTCACTCTAAAAACTAACTAAAACTAACTGAATCTGAAAACAAAAATTGTCAATGAAACTAAAACTAAAACTAATGAAAAATCCAAATCTTTTATAACCTTGTTCACTACATTTAGAGGCAAATATTGAACTTTTTACTCCACTACATTTAGTTGACAGCTTTAGTTTCAAGTCGAGATTTAACATTGAAAAAATTGAGTAGACTTTTTTTAAAATTCAATCTTATAACAGAATGTTAAGTAGTTAAATGAGCCCTGTCTTTACAAAATTAAACTGCTTATTACATAAATGCATCAATAAAAATATTGTAATAATATATTTATAATATATGAAACAATCTGAGTGGATCCATTCTGCATAATGAGTACTTTTACTTTTGATACTTTAAGTACATTTTGATGCTGATACTTTTGTACTTTTGGTTTTGAATGCAGGACTTTTACTGTAGTGGAGTAATTTCACAGTGTGTATTAGTACTTTTACTGCAGTAAAGGATCTGAATACTTGTTTTGATTGAGAAACCCCTCGCTGCAGAACTTGCATATCGTGTCTTTAAGGCATGAAGAACAAAGGATAATAATCAAGTTTGAAAAATGTCTTGTTTTTGTTCTGCAGAACTTCAAAAAATTATAGATGAGAAAAATGCTGAGCTGGCCAAAAAAACTGAAGAGCTGAAAGAAAGAAGTTCTCAACCACACAGACGTGAGTAGAACAAGAGTCCAAAAATCACTGAATTATACAGTCATGGAAAAAAATATTAGATTATTATTACCCTTTTTATTCAATTTTCTGTCAGTTTTAATGCCTGGTACAACTAAAGGTACATTTGTTTGGACAAATATAATAATAACAACAAAAATAGCTCATAAGAGTTTAATTAAAGAGCTGATAACTAGACATTTAACATGGTTTTGTTGATAATAACCAAACTCATTATCAATAAAACCAAGGAAAATGTCTAGATATCAGCTCTTAAATTAAACTCTTATGAGCTATTTTTGTTGTTATCATTATATTTTCCAAACAAATTTACCTTTAGTTGTACCAGGCATTAAAATGAACAAGATATTAGAGAAAATAAGGGTGGTCTAATACTTTTCCATGACTGTATTTTTGGTCATTTTGTGTCTTTTTGTTTTTTTTTTTATCATTTTCACATCTATTTTTGGTCATTTTGTGTCTTTTTTTTAGTCATTTTTACATCTATTTTTGGTTATTTTGTGTCTTTTTCGATCATTTTTACATCTATTTTTGGTCATTTTGTGTCTTTTTTGATCATTTTTGCATCTATTTTTGGTCATTTTGTGTCTTTTTTGATCAGTTTTACATCTATTTTTGGTCATTTTGTGTCTTTTTTGGTCATTTTTTACATTTATTTTTGGTCATTTTGTGTCTTCTTTGATCATTTTTACATCTATTTTTGGTCATTTTGTGTCTTTTTTTATCATTTTTACATCTATTTTTGGTCATTTTGTGTCTTTTTTTATCATTTTCACATCTATTTTTGGTCATTTTGTGTCTTTTTTGATCATTTTTACATCTATTTTTGGTCATTTTGTGTCTTTTTTGATCATTTTTACGTCTATTTTTGGTCATTTTGTGTCTTTTTTATCATTTTTACATCTATTTTTGGTCATTTTGTGTCTTTTTTGATCATTTTTACATCTGTTTTTGGTCATTTTGTGTCTTTTTTGATCATTTTTGGTCATTTTGTGTCTTTTTTGGTCATTTTTGCATCTATTTTTGGTTATTTTGTGTCTTTTTTGATCATTTTTACATCTATTTTTGGTCATTTTGTGTCTTTTTTGATCATTTTTACATCAATTTTTGGTTATTTTGTGTCTTTTTTGGTCATTTTTACATCTATTTTTGGTCATTTTGTGTCTTTTTTGGTCATTTTTTACATCTATTTTTGGTCATTTTGTGTCTTTTTTGGTCATTTTTTACATCTATTTTTGGTCATTTTGTGTCTTTTTTGGTCATTTTTACATCTATTTTTTGTCATTTTGTGTCTTTTTTGGTCATTTTTACATCTATTTTTGGTCATTTTTACATCCATTTTTGATCATTTTTACATCCATTTTTGGTTATTTTGTGTCCTTTTTGGTCATTTTTACATCTATTTTTGGTCATTTTGTGTCTTTTTTGATCATTTTTACATCTATTTTTGGTCATTTTGTGTCTTTTTTGATCATTTTTACATCTTTTTTTGGTCATTTTGTGTCTTTTTTGGTCATTTTTACCTATTTTTGGTCATTTTGTGTCTTTTTTAGTCATTTTTACATCTACAGTCATGGAAACATTCTTGATAATAACCAAAATCATTATCAACAAAACCATAGAAAATTTCTAGATATCAGCTCTTAAATTAAACTCTTATCAGCTGTTTTTGTTCTTATCATTATATTTGTCCAAACAAATGTACCTTTAGTTGTACCAGGCATTAAAATGAACAAGAAATTAGAGAAAACAAGAGTCTAATATTTCTGTTCCATCACTGTATGAATAATCAGGATGGGAGGGTATAAATGCTAGAATATGATTATCAACATTTTAATCTTTTTTTTCTCCAGTTCTCCAGATCGTTGCGATCCAAACAGAGATTGAGAAATTGTCTTATGTGGCAGTAAACGACACAGATTACAACAAGCTTCGAGGTGAGTGACAGAACAGAACAAAAACATTTCACAGCCTCCAAATGTCAAAACTAAACGTGCTCAACATGAAATATCGTTTATCTCTTATCTGCAGCCTTCCAAGAACAATTGAATTATTTGATCGCGGGACTTGAAAATGATGGCGATGAAAACACTAAACTGAGTGAGTCTTCATCATTAAAATGGCTGTAAAAGTTTTCGTTTTTCCGTTGTTTCTCCTGGATCTCCCTTTCTTGCCTATGTTTTACATTATATCTTTTATATATATATATATATATATATATATATATATTAATAATTGTGTGTCTTTATTTTAATAATTGTGTCTTTTTTTTTTAAATAATTTTGTGTCTTTTTAATAATTGTGTGTCTTTTTTAATAATTTTGTGTCTTTTTTAAATAATTTTGTGTCTCTTTTTAGTAATTTTGTGTCTTTTTCTAATAATTTAGTGTCTTTTTTCTAATAATTTTGTGTCTTTTTTTAGTAACTGTGTATTTTTTGGGTCATTTTGTGTCTTTTTTTTGCTCATTTTGTGTCTTTTTGGGGGAAATTTTGTGTCTTTTTCTAATAATTTTGTGTCTTTTTGGTAATTTTGTGTCTTTTTTGGGTCATTTTGTGTCTTTTTGGTAATTTTGTGTATTTTTTGGGGTCATTTTGGGTCTTTTTTTTGGTCATTTTGTGTCTTTTTTGGGTCATTTTGTTCTTTTTTAAATAATGTTGTGTCTTTTTTAATAATTGTGTGTTCTTTTTGCTAATTCTGTGTATTTTTTGGTCATTTTGTGTCTTTTTTGGGTCATTTTGTGTCTTTTTTAAGTAATTTAGTGTTTTTTCAGTAATTTTGTGTCTTTTTTTGGTCATTTTTGTGTATTTTTTTAAGGATTTTAGTTTTCAAGGATCGATTTTTATTGTACATTATACAGCACTATCCTTACTATATATGTGAATAATACAGTAAATAACTGTAGATTTCACAGCGATTATATACAGTGTATCTAATGCAATTTTCCTTCTGTTAGCGTTTCAAATAATGGCTCAACTAGATCAAATTGCGAGACTGAAGCAGCAACAGGCGAGTCAGACAGAAGCAGCATCGAAGAAAATTAAAGGTGAGCAGCAGTTAAACACATTCTAACGAGTCTTTGATACATTTTGAAGGAAATAAAACATCTATTGTTTATCTCTCAAAGAACTGGAGGAAGAACTGGAGGACGTCAGGAATAACATCAGAGAAAAGACGAAGCTGTTGGGCTCCACTGATGTCATCATTGCTAATCTGTGTAAGTGATCAGCTCGGCTTTAGACAAGAGAAGAACATAAAGGATTATGTAAAAAAGCATCAGAGTATTAAAAATAGCTCTGCTTTTTGTCTTTTTTTTATTAGCCTCTCAGATTATGCAGCTTCACAAGAAAATCAAACCGCTGGAACTGGAGATATCAGACATTAAGGAGACAAACGCTGAGAACATTGAAGGTAAAAAAAACCACAAAATGTGATCATTGTAACCAGTGGTGGGAAGTAACTAAGTACATTTACTCAAGTACTGTTCTGAAGTGCAATTTTGAGGTACTTGTACTTGAGAATTTCCACATATTTAACTTTATACATCTACTTCACTACATTTTGAGGCAAATATTGTACTTTTTACTCCACTACATTTAGCTGACAGCTTCAGTTACTTTAAAGCAGGGGTCTCAAACTTGCGGCCGCGGGCCAATTGCGGCCCTAGTGATGATATTTTGCGGTTTTAATTTGAATGGCACTTTACTGTGTTGTGTGTGGAAGGTCCCTTTAATTACTCTTTTTGGTAATTTTGTGTCTTTTTAAAATTATTTTGTCTTTTTTTTAGTAATTTTGTGTCTTTTTTTTAGTAATTTTGTGTCTTTTTTTTAGTAATTTTGTGTCTCTTTTTTGGTAATTTTGTGTCTTTTTAAATAATTTTGTGTCTTTTTTTATAATTTTGTGTCTTTTTTTATAATTTTGTGTCTTTTTAAAATTATTTTGTCTTTTTTTAGTAATTTTGTGTCTTTTTTTTAGTAATTTTGTGTCTTTTTGGGGGAATTATGTGTCTCTTTTTTGGTAATTTTGTGTCTTTTTAAATAATTTTGTGTCTTTTTAAAATTATTTTGTCTTTTTTAAGTAATTTTGTGTCTTTTTTTGTCATTTTGTGTCTTTTTTGGTAATTTTGTGTCTTTTTTGGTAATTTTGTGTCTTTTTTCACTCATTATGTGTCTTTTTTAAGTAATTTAGTTTTTTTCTGTCATTTTGTGTCTTTTTTTAGTAATTTTGAGTCTTTTTTTGGTCATTTTGATACAAGCGGCCCCCATGTAATTTGAGTTTGAGACCCCTGTGTTAGTACTTTTACTTAAGTAAGAGATCTGAATTATTTTTTCCACCACTGATTGTAATACACCACAAAGTAAAACACACATCTAGGTTTTGATTTCATGATTTTGTATCATATCATTTCAGATCTGCAGAAGAGAATCAGTTTGGCATCGAGGCAACTGAAAGACAGCGAACAACTCCTCAGGGGCGCAAACGACAAGAATTTAGACTTGAGTATGAAAATGTCTTTTTTTGCAAATGTTTCATGTTGAGTTGTTTGTTTCCTTTAAACACAAAATAACGCTGCAGCTCGTCTGTGTCCCTTCTAGTCATGCAGATTGCCAATCTGAAGTCAGACCTGAAAAAGGCGAAGAAAGAAGCATCCAGAGCTATTGCAGCGCAAAACAGCGAAGGTTTGTCAATCTGTTACTTCTTTTAGATAGATAGATAGATAGATAGATAGATAGATAGATAGATAGATAGATAGATAGATAGATAGATAGATAGATAGATAGATAGATTACTTTATTCATCCCCGAAGGGAAATTCGGTTGTCACAGCAGTCCGGTATTCAAGTACAATAAAATACAATAGAATAAAATACTGAGGTAGCATAAATAAAAACAACAATAGAAAAAAAAAACACAGAACAGAACAAGAACAAGGACACTTAATAAGTTAAAAAGAAGAACATCAGTTGTTAGGATGGTTGACAGATGATGGTAATAATTAAACTGGTGATATGATGCAACAATGCTATAGTGACTAGACGGTATATAATAATAATAATAATAGTACAGTATATAACATATATATAATATAATATAATATAATATGATATGTAATAGTAGATAATAAACAATGTAAAAGTAAAATGAAAAAATATAAATAGAGTAATTACAAGTAAAGTAATATAATATATAATAATAATAGTCATAATAATAATAATAATAAATAAGGCCGGTAAGGCCGGTATAATAATAATAGTAGTATATTACAGTATATAGTAATAATAGTAATAATGGCAGCAACAGTATATATAATAATAATAATAGTAATAATATTAATAACATAGCAAAGTGTCTTGCATAGATTTAGTGCATCTCAGTAATGTTGGTTCTGGCAGAGGTAGATGAATTGTATATTTTTTTATATTTATTTTTTTATACTTTTTTCATCCAAATACACTTGATAACACCCATCATGGTTCATTGATAGTTAATTAAACTTTAATTCATTGTTATTTCAATGTTAACAGTATACATATATACAATTTAAACAACAAGAAAAAATAGATTTGTTAAATTATAATAATACATATTATTTGGATGCTATTACAACCCAGATTCCCAAAAACATGGGATGTTTTCTAAAAATTTTAATGATGGAAATTGAATAATTTGCTTTTCTTTTGTGACATATGTTGAATTAAAATTGTACAAAGACAATATATTATACAATATATTTTATGTTCTTTGTTTTTGTAAATACACATTCAATTCTCTTTGAATAATAAATAAATAAATAAAGCTCTTTTGGAATAAGGATTGTATAAAGCTGCAGCTGGTGATTATAATACGTTGTTAAATGCTTAATAAATACACTGTAAAGCATCTATAAATATTATTTAGATTGTAAAATACTTGGTAAATAATGCTTATTGATGGATTACAAAGTATTTATTATAGCCATCTAAATAATGTTTCAACAGTTTACAAGTCATTTGGTAATCATTAAGAAATACTAATTTCATGGAAAGAGGTAAAAAATATGTAAAAATAAATAAAATATAAATATATATATATAATTTTGTGTCTTTTTTTTAGAAATTTTGTGTATTTTATTTGGTCATTTTGTGTCTTTTTTGGTCATATTGTCTTTTTTTAAGTAATTTTGTGTCTTTTTGGTCATTTTGTGTCTTTTTTTTGGTCATTTTGTTACTGCCTTCAGCTGCCCCCAGGTAATTTGAGTTTGAGACCCCTGGTCTAAAACCTACCTGGAAAAGAGATTTTTTTTTTTTAAAATCACAATGACACTTTAACCTGGTTAAATAAAGGATATATATATATATATAATAAATAAAGAATAAAATGTGATGATTAAATTATCCGTCATCATCTTCATATGGGATGTTTGTTGAAACAAATCTTGTTCTTTTTTTTTTTGTTGCAGAATTGGAAGAACAACTACAAACACAACTAAAAGAAAACAGAAAACTGGAAAACAAAAATAAAGGTATGTACTGTTCATTGCATGACATTAAATTGATCATGTTTTCATGTTAAATCTCGACCTGAAAAGTAACTAAAGCTGTCAGCTGAATGTAGTGGAGTAAAAAGTACAATATTTGCCTCTAAATGTAGTGAACAAGGTTATAATAGTTTTGGATTTTTCATTAGTTTTAGTTTTAATTTTGTTGTCAATTTTTGTTTTCAAATTCAGTTAGTTTTAATGAGTTTTTAGAGTGAGTTTGCTAGTTTTAATTAGTTTTTATTTTTTTTAAATGCTTAGTTTTAGTTTAGTTTTTATTAGTTTTAGGTTTTTTTGGAATGGGGTATTTGTTGGGTGCAAAATTCAAGAAGGTCACACTTATTTTAACTATTTAATATACTGTTATGAGGTTTGTTGTTCATGTTTTTAGATTAAATTTCGACCTGTAAAGTAACTGAAGCTGACAGATAAATGTAGTGGAGTAAAAAGTGCAATATTTGCTTCAAAATGTATTGAAGAAATAGTATAAAGTTACATAAAATGGAAATACTCAAGTAAAGTACAAACACCTCAAAATTATACTAAAGTACAGTACTTGAGTAAATATGTGCCAGACTTTTTCTCGGTCCTGAAGTCTCTTTGTGTTTGATGTCTTTCAATCTTCTTCCTTTTTCAGACTTGCAGCAAGAGATCGAGGGACTGAAAGTTTGCTGCAATGATGCCAACCCGGCGTGTGACGGTAAGATCCTCAGTATGACCTGTATATATACATATATATTAGGGCCGGGACTCTATTAAAAAAATTAATCTAATTAATTAGAGGCTTTGTAATTAATTAATTGAAAATAATCACATTATAATCGCATATAAATATTTGACCTGAGAACAATGAGAAGTAATTTTTTTCACATGGATTTTTAGTATACCATTGAATAATGACTGAATACATAAGCTTAAGCAACAAAAATATTGCTTATTTTTGTTCAAGTCCAACAGACCAGTGCAATTATTGCCATTAAGTGTAGCAATAGCATATTTATAAATATAGTACATTTCATAAATCCAGGTAGCCTATAGGTAGGTAGACCTTCTGTAAACTAGAATACTTTGGTTTTTGAAGTAAAACACAATCCACGCTAGCTAGCACGCTAGCCGCTAGCTGCTATATGTTTAGCATTGAGGTGATACTTGAGGCTGGATGTGCTGCTATGGTGATATGTGAATTCCTTGTTGCCTAGCAACACAACCATGCTCTTATGGATGCTTCCATCCGTTGGTTTTTAGTAACTAAATGTCCCATCATCCACGGGGCCAACCAAAGGCCTCATCAGCTTCTTCCTTCATGTTCACTGTGGTTTGTTGTTGTCTCAACTCATCAACACTAGTTGGTGCTCCAGTATAATCGGTCCGCCTGAAACTCATCCAGTGAGAAACGTTCCACGTGCAAAAATAAGTGTGATTAAAATGCGTCAATTTTTGCGTTAAAGTCCCAGCCCTAATATATATACACTACTGGTCAAAAGTTTTAGAACACACCAACTTTTCCAGAATTTAATTGAAAATGATGCAGTTTAATGTCTCAGTGTACTCTGAAATTAATGCACATTTGCAACATTTACAATTCTTTATTAAGCATGATAGTGTTTTGAAAGTAAAAAAAAAAAAGATTCAAAATCACATTTTATGTTGGACTAAAGGACTAAAAAAAGACACAAAATGACAAAAGAAGACAGCAAAAGTCACAAAATGACTGAAAAAAGACACAAAATGACCAAAAAAAGACACAAAATGACTTACAAAGACATGAAAAGAATTAAAAAATGGACAAAATAACCCAAGACTCCATAGAGTTAAGTTGTTAACCCATTTCTTGTTCCCTGAAAAAGGCCTACTTGTATAATTCTGAAATGTACATTATTTTCCAGTTTTGGTTAAGCTTACCTTTTTTTATTTACCTCTGGCAGTTCACCACTTACCTTTGTACCCTTTCAAGCTGTTCATTTGACTTGAACTGCTTGAATTTCAATAAAAAACTGGAAAAATTGGGGTGTTCTAAAACTTTTGACCGGTAGTGTATATACGTATATATATTTATATATAGTGAGGTTGTCCCTCAGAGTCAGTGAATGATCTGATCGAGTTTTTAACTGAATATTTCATCAAACAGATTTAGAGAGGCAGCTGAAGCAGAGTCAGGAGGATGCGGATCGCCTGCAGCAGCAGCTGAACGAAGACAACCTAACATTCAGACAGCTGCAGGAGGAGTTAGAGCAAGAGGCCGCCGAGAAGAACACACTGCAGCACAGAGTCAAGAGTAAGTAACGGAGGCAAAATCACTGCAGACATTTGGTGAATTTTAAGGAAAAGTGAATAGTTAACTTTACCCTCTGGAGTCCACGAACGCGCCGGAGAGCCCTGCTGCTGTCAGCTTCCCTCTAAAGTTTTGGCTTTTTTCCCATTTAGTGCGTCAACTCTTTTTCAGCAAAAGTGAAAACTACCTCGACCAAGTCTAACATGATATTACTGAAGTTTTTGAAGAGATTTTTTTGAATTTTGCAGTGTGCATTCAGCATTTCAATGCATTTTTAATGCAATATTTTGTATTTTCCGTAATGTTTTTTGTAATTTTTTGTGTTTTTTGTAATTTTTATGTGCCTTTTTTTTTTATTTTTTTGTGTCATTTTTATGTGTTTTTTTATTTATTTTGTGTGTTTTCTGTGTGTTTTTGTGTGTTATGTGTTTTTTGTAATTCTATTGTGTTTTTTATGTTTTTTTGTTTGTTTTTTGTATTTTTTGCGTGTTTCTGTGTTCAAAATGTTGATCCAGTAAGTCAAAATGAAAAAATAATAATCAGGTCATATAGGTGAGGTTGTACTGAAAACAATGATACCAACGTGGCAGGGTGAACACTTTTTTTTTTTACAAAAACCACCCCAAAAAAAATTACAAAAACGCACATAAAAAACACTTTTTTTTTTATTTTTTTAAACCACCCAGAAAATGACAAAAAACACACAAAAATTGACAAATATCACACAAAAAAACATTAAAGACAAAATATTGCATTAAAAATGCTGAATGCAAAATTTGAAAAAACCTCTGCAGAAACTTACACTTGGTCGAAGTGTTTTTTTAAAGGGGTGATGCACTAAATTGGACTTAGAAAGTTCTGAAAAAGCTGCCAGCAGGGCTCCATGCTGCTTCATTTTTACGTTGCAACGTCATGAAGAAGTGTTATGAACTCTCTGGTTAACTCTACGTTCCATCACACAGGCTTGGAGCAGGAGCTGGAGCTGAGCCGGGACAACGCTGACTGGTTTCAGCAGCAGCTGATTATGACAAACGCCAACCTCACCAAGCTGCAGGAGGAGCTAGAAGCACTGTCAGGAGACGACAACGGGCTGCAGCAAGACAACAACAGTATGTTCAACCTGCTGCCAATCAGTGCATTCATTCAGTCATTACTGTTATATTCAGTAGAACAGGGAAGAAAGAAGAAGTTCTGATTGTTGAGGAAATGTATAAAGTCTGGATTCTTTTTTGTCTCGATGCTAGACCTGAAACATTAAACTGACTATCTATCTATCTATCTATCTATCTATCTATCTATCTATCTATCAATCTATCTAAGTATCTATCTATCTATCTATCTATCTATCTATCTATCTATCTATCTATCTATCTATCTATCTATCTATCTATCTATTCATCTATCTATCTATATATCTATCTATCTATCTATCTATCTATCTATCTATCTTAGTATCTATCTATCTATCTATCTTAGTATCTATCTATCTATCTATCTTAGTATCTATCTATCTATCTATCTTAGTATCTATCTATCTATCTATCTATCTATCTATCTATCTTAGTATCTATCTATCTATCTATTCATCTATCTATCTATCTATCTATCTATCTATCTATCTATCTATCTATCTATCTATCTATCTATCTATCTATCTATCTATCCATCTATCTATCTATAATAATGCTTATTGATGCTTTACAAAGCCATAAAACAAGGTATTATTAAGGTATTAGTTGCAACTTTATTATAGTCATCTAAATAATGTTTATTGAAATCAGTTGGTAATCGTAGAGAAAATACTAATTTCATGGAAAGAGGTAGAAAATATTTTATTCCAACTTTATGGACGACTGTGTAAATATATGACCTTATATAGTATATAAAATTGTATATTGTGTGCAACAACAGGCTGTTAGGTTGGTGATGAACTGTATAAATGATGGTTTCTTTTTTGTCTCGATGCTAGACCTGAAACGTAAAAATCAAGATCTTGAGGCACAACTAATAGGTAACTATAACTATTAGTTCTAATCAGCAATATGCAGATAATACACTGGATACCCCCCCTCCCTCCAAAATATAACCAAAACATGCTGTTCTTTTTTTTCTTTCTCCTCAGAACTTCAAAACCAATTGATTGACGTGGAAGACAAGACAATCCATCCCAGTGAGTGACACACAAGAGTTCATTTAAATTCCTGTCATTTTTTTCTACCTGCCTATTTCATGACAATTCAGTTTACTGTTAACATTTTAATCCTACACGATAAATGCTCAAACTGCAAAATACAGTGAAAGGGTCAAAGTTATGAGACCAAACCACTAAACGTCCTTTTTTTATATCTATATAACGTTATACAAAACTTTATTGACACGTTGCCGTGGATACGCATGGAGCATACATAAAAACAGCGATTAATCAATTCATCGATTGTTAACATTATAGATGCTGGAGTTGGCAGGTTTCTTCCAAATGCCCATCCGTATCAGGAACCATGGGAAATGTAGTCCAATCCAGTGTTTTGGAGGTTGAGCCATGCTCAGGCCCAAATGTCAGGATATCTTGGCCTCTGCTAATTTGACTATTGTTGTTTTTGTTTTGTTTTTAAATCTGTGACGGTAACGCTTTATAATAAGGTCCTTAATAACCATTAATTAACAAGTAATAAGGCATTGTTCTCGCTTTAGATCCGGTAGTTGCAAAAAGCATAGTTAACTTATAGTTAACTTATAATAGATGAGCAATAAAGTATATTTTAATATCAATAAGCAAACAAAATAAGATTAATAAAGGCATGTCAAAGACATAATGGGGGGGTCATGGGTGTTTGTGATGCCATTATTAACACTTATATAAGCTTATAAACACACAATAATGTTAATAAGCATCTTGTAAGGACTTACAAGGGCCTTATTACTTGTTAATTAATGGTTATTACAAGGACCTTAATATAAAGCGTTACCTCTGTGATTTCCAAAACTTTATGGAAGTGACACTTGTTAATGTCAATTTCAATTACCGTAAAATTTGGTGTATAAGTCGCACATTTTTACCTTTTTTTTCTATCTAAAAAGTTGGGTGCGGGTTATACACCGGTGCGTCCTATAGACCAAGGTAAATGCTGACATAGTAAATTTGACCCACAAGATTGCGGAACAGGAACAGTCCTGTTATTAAAAAAAAGAAAGAAAAAGTTGAATATACTTGGCATAAAAAAAATGTTAATTTAAGCTCATGGCTTAGATGTTGTACTATTTCCTTAAGAAGTTAATGCGTTTGAAAAACCGCAATCTGAAAAGTAAACCTACTTAACAGATTATGTTGAGTGTTCCAAATAAAAATTAATGGAAACAGTGTTGAAATAACGTGTATAATGGATTTATTATCAAATAGCAATAGAAAACATTGTTTTCCCAGTTTAAGAGACTAAAAAAACGGCCTGCGAGCTGCAACTTGTGTTTTTTATGCACACTGTTCATTGCACCTTATTTGTTTCACGGCACCAACATTTTTATACTGCATATTCATATTTATTCTGCACTGGAATTCTACTCCTCAATACATACTCCTTCTTTAGACACTTTATTTTTACATTACATTTTATTGTATTTTTATATTTTATTGCTTGAAGTATGCCTAGGTTGTTCTTTTTATTTAATTGTGTTGTTATTGTCTCTGTGTGTAATGCTGCTGCTACACTGTAATTTCCCAGCTTGGGATAAATAAAGTCTATCTATCTATCTATCTATCCATCTATCCATCTATCCATCTATCTATCTATCTATCTATCCATCCATCCATCCATCCATCCATCCATCCATCCATCCATCCATCCATCCATCCATCCATCCATCCATCCTTTTTACAAAAAATCCCACACAAAAACATGCATTAAAAAATAAAAAATATAAAAAACGAATCTATCTATCTATCTATCTATCTATCTATCTATCTATCTATCTATCTATCTATCTATCTATCTATCTATCTATCTATCTATCTATCCATCCATCCATCCATCCATCCATCCATCCATCCATCCATCCATCCATCCATCCATCTACAAAAAATCCCACACAAAAAACACACAAAAACATGCATTAAAAAATAAAAAATATAAAAAACGAATCTATCTATCTATCTATCTATCTATCTATCTATCTATCTATCTATCTATCTATCTATCTATTCATCTATCTATCTGTCTGTCTATCTACCTATCTAAATTTGACAGTATGTGATGTAAAAATCCACATAATCAACTACTTTTGTCCAATTTCAGGAAAGATGACCTTCGACCGAAACACAGCCAACCCAAGGATCGCTCTGTCAGCAGACAACACCGAGATGTCCACCGCCGCACAAATCCAAAACGTCCCCGACAACCCGGGCCGCTTCGACACCTCTCTCGCCGTCCTCGGAGCAACCGGTTTCTCTTCTGGTAGAAACTACTGGGAGTTGTCTGTCGATGGGAAGAGTTGTTACCAGCTCGGGATGGCCAGCGAAACCGCTCAGAGGAAGGGATTGATACGATTCCTGCCGACAAACGGCTACTGGACTATAGTCCTGAACAAACAGGGTCAGTACAGAGCCATAGACAGGAAAACTGTTATCCTTCCAGTCGTGACTCAACCTGTGACTCTGGGAATTCTGCTGAACTACAAACAGGGAGAAATGTCGTTCTACGACGCTGGCACCAGAGCTCATCTCTACACATTCGTAGGTCAAACATTTACAGGCAAAATCTACCCGTTTGTCAATTTTTGTATTGAGGATGTTGATAATCCGTCACCAATCGTGTTACGCGCTCCTGGATCAGTTGACTGGATAAAATAGACAACAGGGTTTATGTTTTGTTATGTTTTGTCCTGTGTGTCGGACACAAACTTGGACACAAACACACTTTTTCTCCCTTTTGTAATCTTACATTAAATTAGACTTTTAGACCTCTGTACTCCATAGAGTTTGTGCTTTTAATTTGATTTACTTGTTTGTTTATAATAAATATCTTTCTGGAATATAAATGCTGTCCGTCTAATGTTGTACACTGTGAACGATATGTCAACCTCTTCTATGAAAACAACTCCAAATTTGTCCAACCACTACTAAACATAAATACTAATTTTAATTTGATTATAATTATGAAGTTTATTATTAATCAGTGTTCCAAATTGATAGTTATGTAACTTTATGAGACTGATTTAGGAGAATTGACTATATTTTTCTGTGTTTTACAGAGATGTGAAATGACAGAGTAAATCAAGTCATATCATTTATTACAATTATGAATAATTCTGATAATCTAACCACAATTTTGAACAATGAGATCCACACAAGTGTTGCTCATGGTTCATCTTTACATATTTGATATCCTTACGGGAGGGATAGCATTTATGATAATGACCTTTTTTTTTAAAACATATTTGACGCCCCGTGCAAGGTATAATTTATTCATTAAAGAAGCATCTTGAATTCCCAACAAACTAATACTGGGGAATGTTTCTTCCACTACTAACTATAAATACTAAATTTAATTTGATTAAAATTATGAAGTTAATTATTAATCAGTGTTCCAAATGGATAGTTAAGTAACTTTATGAGACTGATTTAGGAGAATTGGCTATATTTTTCTATGTTTTACAGAGTGGTGCCCCATTTCGAAATGACAGAGTAAATCAAGTCATATAATTTATTATAGTTATTAATAATTCTGATAGCATCTAATCACAATTTTGAACCATGAGATCCACACAAGTGTGCTCTTGGTTAGTCCATACATATTTGATTTTACATATATATATATATATATATATATATATATATATATATATATATATATATATATATATATTTTTTTTTTTTTTTTTTAAACATATTTGACGCCCCATGCAAGGTATAATTTATTCATTAAAGAAGCATCTTGAATTCCCAACAAACTAATACTGGGAAATGTTTCAGACAGTAAAACAACAACAAATATACAATATGCATTTTCTTTATTTTTTTGCTTGAAAAGAATTTATCCTTTTGTCCATTTGCCATTCCAAGTGTTTCAATCACTAACAGAAAAAAAATTAGCCTGGAAGTTTATTCATGTTTCAGCCAGATGTCAAACCTGTTTTTTTGTTTTTTTGTGAAAGCCATTGGGTCGCTAGTTGGCAGAACTTTATGCATGATGAAAGCATTGAGCAAGAAGTCTTTTTAACTTTTAAAAAAAACATGTCATAATGTGTGATGTCGCCCTGGAGAAACCAGAATAAAAACAGCCTATGAACACGTCTGTTCTCACAATGTAATGATTTATCTTCAACAATAACTCCCATCTAGAACTATCTCAGATCTAACACACATTTCCCACCACACGTCACCTGTTGAACACATTTCACTATGATCGCTTGCTGTTTCCATGACAACTCAAACCCCGTTCAGTCTCTTCCTGCCGTCCCGGCTACGCTCCGGTAAAAGTGGGCTACGAAAACTGGGTCCCGCTCTTCCAGTATGTGCAGGAAATGATTCCTCTCCTCTTCTCCCCAAGTCTCGAACCACTGGGTCCACAGACGCAGCTGGCATTCAAAGATGTTTGGTAGTCTGTCTTTAACCTTTAAAAACAAAAAAAGAGAGAAAGCAGCTGTTAGAACAGACATGGGCATTTAATACAACCGCAGTGCTTTTATTTTGAAGGCGATTTACGTATATTTGAGTTACCCGAGTTACCTCGGTACCTTGTGAATCCACTTTTACTATAGTTAAGACAACAAATATAGCCAATAATATATATGACAGAAGAAAATAAACTTTAACAAACTTTGTTTCCTGTCAGTCAGCCACTTTAGAAACATTTTTCATACTTTATATCAACTTTATACGAGTTGCGGCGCACTCGTTATTATTTACCGTTCGTGTTTCATTTAACCGTTCCACCTGTTATTTCCTGTCACAACCTTTCAAAATTACAGCACCCGTTTCACATTGGATGGCACCTCTTCAAAATAAAAGCATCACAACATTGTATATTTTCTAGGTGTTTTACAAACATGAAAAACAAGCTATATAATACAAAAACACCAATAGGAACCTTGCTAAAGGTAATTTACAGTTGTGTTTAAAATAAATGTTAAAGTGATATAGTGATTGGAGTATTTACTACTTTTTACTGCTATATTTGATTTACTCCACATTAACAATCTTATCATAACATGTATTCTTATCAGTAGCAGCTCAAAACCAGATAATTTACTGTATTTTATAAGCGATTAAATTAATATTGAGCAGAATTTAGTTCAGAGTTTTGGTCCGGCCCCTGCAACCTTCGTGGTATTGGTCATGTGGCCCCTTGGGAACAAAAATTTTCAACTTCGATACCGATACTCAGGAAAATATTCGATACTTATAACCATTTTCGATACCACAAGGATAAAAACAAAGACCCCAAAATTATTAACAAGAAAAATGCAACATGTAAAAATGAACAGAACCACAGGTTAAATATTTATAATAAAAAACAGTTGTGCAAAAAGAAACTGCAACTATGATGACAAGCTTCAGGTCTGAGGTAGTGCAATAAATAAATAAATACAATAAACAATAACGATTAGAACAATATTTTGAGATTGTATGCTGTGCACAATATTAGGAAAGCTTGATAAGTCGACTTTTCTCTGCTTCATTCTGGGACTTCAAGAGAGAAAATAACACTTTTCAGTCAGCAACATTTATGTAAACTTATTAACTCTTAATGCTTATGTATACTGACACTGTGTCAATAAACGTAATATGGGCATACTACATGCCTGATTTATTTATTTACGTTGTTTATAATCATTAATGTGACGTCGGCCTTTAATTGCTAGCTGCGGCTAATGGCTAATAATAACACGGGCAACATTAATGCTACGATAACATCAGTAATAGGTCAGTTCGATACTTTTGAAAATGAGTATCGTATCCGGATACAACGTTTTAGTATTGATACTTTTTTGAGTATCGATACTTTTGACAACCCTACTCTCTGGACAAGAGCTGGGCGATAATTCAATATGATTTATCCTCTTTCAACTGAATAATTTTGTGATTAATTCATATCAAGATATTGTGATGCACAATTATGTTGTCTAAATTGATAAAAATAACAGATAAACTCTAATTTCTCCACCATTTAAGCTTCATTACCTATAATACAACAGTGCATCAAGGTTATTATAGTTAACGAAAACTAACGAAATAACGAAAACTAGAATTGAAAACACCTTTTCGTTAACTCAAATAAAAATAAAAGACCCAATAAGTTTATTAAGTCATTAAACCAGATAGATGAAATAGATTTCACATCAACTAAAAAGGTTTACGTATGAAAAAAGTTGACAAAGGCGAAAACGAAGGACATTTTCACCATAATTTTAGTTTGTTTTAGTTAGTTTTGTAACCACATAATACAGTTTCAGTTAGTTATCGTTTTTTTAAAAACTAGGTTTTATTTTTATTTCAGTTAACGAAAATGTTTTTTCAATTCTAGTTTTCGTTATTTCGTTAGTTTTCATTAGTTATCGTTAACTATAATAACCTTGGTTTGGACAAAGATAATGATAACAACAAAAATAGCTCATAAGAGTTTAATTTAAGAGCTGATATCTAGACATTTTCCATGTTTTTTTAATACTGATTTTAGTTATTATCAATAAAACCATGTTAAATGTCTAGATATCAGCTCTTAATTAAACACTTATGAGCTATTTTTGTTGTTATCATTATATTTGTCCACACAAATGTACCTTTAGTTGTACCAGGCATTAAAATAAACAAGAAAGCGAGAAGAAAACAAAGGTGGTCGAATAATTTTTTCCATGACTGTATATCTAGTTAGGTGATTTTTTAGCCATATCGCCCAGCCCTACTTCTGAAGCATGTGTTAACCCTCTGGAGACCATGAAAGCACCGACACATTAACTTCTTCATGACGTGAAGAAATAAAAA
This sequence comes from Centropristis striata, assembly GCF_030273125.1. NCBI lineage: Eukaryota > Metazoa > Chordata > Actinopteri > Perciformes > Serranidae > Centropristis > Centropristis striata. The sequence continues at coordinate 4,952,290 of NC_081527.1, read as the reverse complement.
TACAGATAAAACTGGAGATAACGTCAAATATATTTAGTATAAAATATAGAACTACAGATTATCCTCATTTTACCTGTTATATGTAATATTTGCAACCTGTATTCATTTTTGCAACATTTAAAATTCTGTGTATTGAAATATAATTGTCAAGATCAGATTTTAGGTTTTCCTTTGTTTCTTTTGGGTTCAACATCTTTATCAAGTAAGTCCAAGTTGAAAATGAATCATCAGGACATATAGGTGAGGTAACGCTGAAAAACTGATACCAACATGGCATGGTGAAGATTTTTTAAAGGACATGATTGCAGTGGCGGTTCTAGACTAATTTTACTGTGGGGGCCAAGGAGGGGCCAGTGTTTAATCAGAGGGGCACATTAGCACATTAAAAAATGGCAAATATGATATTTAAGCATTCAAAATCTTTGAATGTCTTGAAAAAGACACAAAATGACCAAAAAAGACACAAAATAACTAAAAAAAGACACGTAAAGACATGAAAAGGATTCAAAAATGGACAAAATAGCCCAGTAAGACTCCATAGAGTTAAACTATTATACAATGTAACATTCTGGGTTCCTTTTGTGTACAATGAGATATTGTTTGAACAAAAAAAAGGTTAGAATTGTTCCATTGTTCATTGTTATAAATTGATCATTTTATTATTAATTTGACACAGGGGCCACAGCAGGGGCCAAAGGCTTCTTCACAGGGGCAGTGGCCCCTGGAGGCCCCTGTGGAGAACCACCACTGCCCCACAGTAAAACTGATCTAGAACCGCCACTGTATAATTGCCCAAGACTTCAGAGGGTTTAGAAGTGCCAGACTGTACCTGAAGGGTGCTGAGTGAGTCCAGGAGGGTGCAGACTTTCCCAGGCACAGCTTTCCCCAGCAGGTCCTGCAGGAACCTCTCCCTCTGGGTGTCGCTCCAGCCCTGGAACCAGCTCAGGACGCACCGCTGCTCCTGGAGGCTCACATAGGAGATGGGCTCCGGCTCCCTCATCCGGTCCGCACTCAGGGAGGCGCAGGACAGGTTCTCCAGGCTGGGGGGGTTGATGGCCCCCGGTGGAGCTGGTGGGAAGTCCTCCGGGCTGGGAGTGGAGCAGAAGGTCCAGTGGTGGCTCGCCATGGCTGGGGGTCCCTGTGTCGGAGCCCTGAGCCTGCTACACAGCCGGTCTGGAGGCTCCTGCTGCGGCTCCTGCTGCTGCTGGTTCGAGCCTGGAGAGACATGATTCAACCACGACATCTTTGGACAGACGGGTTGTTAGTTTGAGCCTGAGAGAAGGAGAGAAGGAGAGAAGGAGAGAAGGAGAGAAGGCAGCTCCTCCTCTGCTGTGAGTGAATCAGCTGAGCCAGCTGCTCAGAGGGAACATGCAGCTGCTCTTCTATCTGCTCAGTCGGACAGGAAACTCAGACAATAAACTGCTCTTAACATAAATAACTACGAGGACCCATCTTTGTTTTAAATCACCTTATTTTCGGCATATCTGCAGTGGACCGGTGCTGAACCAGAGCCGCACTAATCTCTCCCACCAACAGGAAGTGTGCACTTACTTTGTTGCCTTGATGTGCAGCAAATCAAGCTTGCGCACATTTTGCGCAGGTACGAAATGTAAAGATTAAAACGCTATTTATTTTAATACGATATAAAATAGGCCTACAGTGTTTGGATCCGTGTATTTTTGGTCATTGGAATTGCCGTTCACAAAAGGATATTTTAAAAAAACAAATACGAGTGGTTATTTGATTTTCGATTCAAAATAAAAAAAAATATTTATTTATTTTTGTTTGTTTTGTTTTGTTTCTGTTTCTTGCCCTGTGTTTATTTTGGATCTCTGTTTAGGAATTGATGTTTGTCTGATTTTGTGTGTGTTTTTCTTTCTGTAACTCCCTGGCAAATACTGTACATATTGTAAATTGTTATTTTGGATTAAAAAAAATAGAAAATAAAAAAAAGGTTGGTATACCGGAGCGCAAATGAAATGTATTCCTCTTTTCAAATCGTATTCACATAAATAAAATACGCATATTTGTTCTCTCGTTGTCTATTTATTTTTTATACTATATAAAATACAGTATGTGGATTAGAATTGCCGTCCACAAAAGGATATTAAAAAAAATAATTCTAGTGATTATTCGATTTTCGATTCAATTATTATTAGATAATATTATTATTAAAAATACAAGGCTTTTTACTTCATCAGAAGGGCAGAAAGGGATAGATCAAGATGTATTTGATTTTCATTTTCTAGTTATAATAACAAAAATTTAAATCGAAGAAGAAAAAAAAACATATTCTGCGACCGGAAGTTGTCTTTTACAAAATAAAAGCGCGAATGGTTGGTAAACAGGACCGTAAATGAAGTTTATTCCTCTTTTAAAATCTTAATCACATAAATAAAATACGCATATTTGTTTTCTTGTTGTCTGGGTGAAAAAGCACGTCACTCAAAACGTGAGTTTGTTTGATTATCTAAGTCGTATAATGAAAAGTGACTGAAGAAAGACCCCATAAACATAATAATACTGCAAAGTGGATCAATTCTAAGCCTTCCGTTATATTAATGAATTTATATAAATGTGAAATAGTTTCAGGGTGCAGATCACAAAAAACACATTCCACCTCAATGTCAACTTTAATCTTATGTAACAGCACTTTGGTGGGGTAAAATCTCTGTTAACTAGAAGAACTACTAGAAAACACAGTGAACTGAAATAGTTTGAGTTTTATTAAATATACTTTTATTTCGTCCATGGTAACAGCACTTAAAAAAAGGCTTAAACTTTTTTGTTCAGGCAGGCATTTTTAGGTTGTCCCTAGATTGTTAGCATTATTGTCTCTGCACCTTAATTAATCTCCTCCTTTAGCTGTTTTCTTTAATGTACTTTATTACCTGTGTCTTTTTATCTACTTCTGATTTTAAAGTGTCTGATTCTTCTCTTAGTCTTTTGTTTATTTTTGTTATTTGTTATTTTGTTATTGTATATTGTTATTTGTTTCACGTTTCTGTAGGACTTTGAGATTTCTTTATGAAAAGTGCTTTACAAATAAAATGTATTATTATTATTATTAGCTATTATTATTATTGTTATTATTATTATTATTAGTAGTATTAGTATTATTATTGACTTTGGTGGGGGTCAAATCTATGTAGCAGTTTTTATTTGATATTTGATATTTGATTTGGGGGGGAAGTCGTCGGCGGTGACGCTGGGAGGAGGAATGCTGCGTTCGTTTGCACTCGGAATTCTGAAAGATCCGAGTTGGAAATTCCGACTTCCGAGATAAATGCGTTTCATTGCTCAACCTCGGAAAACATGGCCGGCCACAGCAAATTGATACTTGTTTGGATGTCTTTCGAGCATTTAAAAATTATTCTGGGGAAGTAGATCAGCTACCTGGTGCAACATACAGTTAAATGGTTGTGTCCTCTCTGGGTCCAAATATAGGTCTGCAAATACTTAAGAGACAAAAATATAATTACATCTTATCAATTTCCTGGATATAATGAAAATACGTGCAGTATTACAGCTTATAGACTAATGTTTAAATATGGGAAAAACTATAATGTATTTACACTTTTACTGTGATTTTTCGTCCCTACTACGCTCAAATAAACTCTTTATTTAACAGAGTGGGAGTGTAAATACCACTACAAAGTAATCCTACACTTTTAGTAACACAAATGCTAAATTAAACGACACATAACTGACTAAATATTGAAGATAAAGTGACTGTTTTCCACGTATTTCCGACCTACTCGGATCCCCGAGTCGGGATCCCGAGTTCAAGGGCCGTTCTATTGCACTTTCCCGACTCGGAGGTCGGATCTTTCCGAGTTCCGAGTGCAATCGAACGCAGCAGTCGTCGGCGGTGACGCTGGGAGGAGGAAGGCGTTGCTCGTCGCTCTCGCTGGGAGCTGACTAGAGGAAGGGAAAATGGCGGATCTCGAAGACGTTACGCTGGACGGGAGACCGCTCCAGTCCCTTCGAGTGGCGGATTTAAAAGCAGCCCTGGAGGAGAGAGGGCTGTCGAAGAGCGGCCACAAGAATGCACTCATCAAGAGGCTGAAGGGGGTGAGTTCTGCCGCGGGAAACGGCACCAACGGTCGCCTCGCGCTGCCGTTAACGATGAGACGGGCTCGTGATGTTCTCTCGAGGGCCGACAACTGAGTATAATAGTAGAGTTATGGAGGTTAACCGCCGCTGGTCACCAGGGAAACGCGGCTATCTGCGCTCCGCTGTGCAGGTTACACCAACCGTAGCAAGAGCGGGACTTAAGCCAACTTAGGGGCTCATTTCAAAGTGTGTGTCGGGGTTATGTTGTCCTGTTAGCTCCCGTGGCTAACGCAGTGGCGGTTCTAGACCAGTTTTACTGTGGGGGCCAATGAGGGGCCAGTGTTTAATCAGAGGGGCACATTAGCACATGAAAGAATGGCAAAGATGATATTTGAAGCATTCAAAATCTTTGAATGTCTTGAAAAAGACACAAAATGACCAAAAAAAATACACAAAATAACTAAAACAGACACAAAAAAAAGAGACATAAATGACACCAATGACAAAAAAAAGACACAAAATTACCAACAAAGACACAAAATAACTAAAAATGACACAACAACAGACACAAAATTACCAAAAAAAGACACAAATGTCCAAAAAAGACACAAAATGACTTACAAAGACACAAAATAACTAAAAATGACACAACAACAGACACAAAATTATCAAAAAAAAAGACACAAATGTCCAAAAAAGACACAAAATGACTTACAAAGACATGTAAAGACATGAAAAGGATTCAAAAATGGACAAAATAGCCCCATAAGACTCCAGAGAGTTAAACTATTATACAATGTACACATTCTGGGTTTCTTTTGTGTACAATGAGATAATAGAAATATTGTTTGAACTAAAAAAAGGTTAGAATTGTTTCATTGTTCATTGTTATAAATTGATCATTTTATTATTAATTTGACACAGGGGCCACAGCAGGGGCCAGCGTTGGTCGGTGTAAATGTTTTGTATTTAACCTTTATTTAACCAGGAAATATCCCAGTGAGATTAAGAACCTCTTTTTCTTGAAGGGAGCCCTGGCTAAGAGGCAGCAAACACAAAATACAGTTAAATATTTACATAAGACACAGACCTTAAACGCGTTATGAGAAGTGCATATTGTGGAATTGGCCTCAATAACTCTCGGTTTGGATTTGAAAGTGCTCAAAGAAATGAAGTCAGTTAGTTTCCAGTCTTTCTGTAGCATATTCCACACTGCAAAAAAAAAAAAAAAAGGTGTGTCTAAAAACAAGATAAAAACACAAAATCTCAGGGAAATGATCTTGCTGCATGGACAGATAATTTCACTTTCTTAAATTAAGATGATTAAATCTAGAAATAAGCATGTTGTACGCTTAAAATAAGAAATTAACTCTTAAAACAAGATAAATTCAAGGTGCAAGCAGTGATTAGCTGGCCCGAGCAAAACTTTAGATACATAAGTGTTGGATAAGTTATCTTGTTTTAAGATTTAATTTTGTATTTTAAGTGTTCAACATGCTTATTTCTAGATTTAACAATCTCAATTCAAGAAATCTTGTCAAGGTAAATTATCTGTCCATGCAGCGAGATCATTTCCCTCAGATTTAATGTTTTTATCTTGTTTTTAGACACACCTTTTTTGCAGTGCATGCATAAGGTGCAGAGTAAACAAATGCCCTTTTACCCAGCTCTGTACCAGCAGAAGGGACAGAAAGCAACAGCTGATCTTGTAAACGAAGAGAATAAGATCCAGCATTTCTCAGAGTTATAAAGTGCAAATGTACGAAGGCAGCAGTCCCAATATTGCCTTATAAATGAAAGTATACCAATAACTAGCCCTTGGAGTGGCCAGAGCAGGCCATCCTACCCCAGAGTATAATTCACAATGGTGAGTGGACATCTTACAGTTGGTAATGAACCTTAAAGAAGCATGATAATAACAGTATCAATTCATTCTACATGCATTTGACCGGTAACTTAACATTACATAAGTCATTTAGTAGCCCGACGAGCATTATCAGCTAAATTTGAATGTGTGTTTCACGCCAATGCAACATTTTTTGCTATTTGCCGCCAGATTTAGCAGTCGTTTTGCTTTAAAACATATCCCAGGTCAGCCAGCTGCGTAGTGAGCGTGTCCTGTGTGTGCCTGTTTGTTTACATTGTGACAGGTATTCAAACCTTATCTAACTCACCGTGAAAGTTGTTGCATTCTTTCCTTTTTAAAAGCGGGTAATCTGATTTTTCCCCTGCTGAATTACCCAATAAAAGCAGGTTTTGTTTACAACATGTTTTTGTGTTAAATGTTCATTATCCCAATGAAGCGTAATTAGACTTTGACTGCACTTTATTGATCCCTTTGGGGGATTTGACTCCCTCAAGGAAATTAAAGTTCCAGTAGCATACAAATACAAATGCAGTTAAAATAAACAATTGACAGTAAACAAAACAATACACTATTAAAGTAAATAAGTGAAGTGTAAATGTAGACAACTATATGGAGGATAGATATAGATAAAACATAAAACATGTGTTTTGTACAGTGGATAAATGACCAAATAAGAAGAAGAATGCCACCATTACTTAACATGTGTAATCTGGACAGTGTTATTTAGTTATAACTGATAACTCGTCTGGTCCCATTATTACACGTTACCAATCAAGGAACTTTTAAAAATCTCTTTAAATGTTAAAATTTTCACTTTTGCACGATTACATATAATAAAGACCTACTGGTACCACATATGCCTAACTGCTTATCGCTATTAGAATATTAATCTACATTACACTTTATTAAATAATGTTTTGTTTACATCCTGGAGTGTGCATGCAGTGTGAAATACTCCAAGCAGCAGTGTGGGAGTGGGAGGAATGCTGCATGGCTCACAATCAGGACAGAGATAGATGTAAACAACAAGTGTTTTTATTTAAAATATGTACAATTTTAACCAAGTTGGCTCCAGCAGCTTTTGCTTACAACTCTGCCCACATCATTCTCAATATTGTTTGATTTCCACCACAGTCTGCGTGTTGCATGCCTTGTCTGATTGACCCATATGATGATGATGATTATTATATCTATGTATCAATTCAGTGATCAATGATCTAATATAATTTATGTGGAAGATATGGATACATATCAGCCTCTTTAAGATGCAACTTTATTTTGAATTTTTCACTTTGTATTTAATCTTTTCATGAAAAAGAATAGATATAGAATGGAGCTCAGTAATAAAACAATTGTCAAATAGGTCCATGTAAATCTACCTGATTGTGTTAATTGGTCAAATCATATCTCATATTGATCGAAGGTCCCTGAGTTAAATCAAATCATAATCGTATTGTGGCAGACTTTTTCCTATTGGTGTCCAATAAATTGACATGGTATCATATTGTGATTAACAAAATCTTACTTTGGTAGTCACACAGAGACTCATAACAGATTGTAATGGATGGAAATAATGGAAGCCATTATGAATCTTTACTGAATACAGTGTAGGGTTGGGCGATATATCAATACAAAAGATATATTGATATATTTGATATGGAATTAGACCATATCGCATATATCAATATAGTTCAAATTTGCACTGTGATCCTTGCTCCAGGCAAGATTATTTATTTGAGATATTCTATTATTTAAATGTGCGCTTTATGGAGCTTTGATTTTTTTTTCTAGAAGGTACTCCTTTTATACAGTATTTATGTTCAATTAAATGAACGGTTTCAATACTTCTGACATGACATATTTGGCTTTGTCTGAACATTTGCTCTCACTTTGCAATAAAAATATCGGGATATATATCGTATATTGTTATTCAGCCTAAATATATCGGGATATAACTTTTGGTCCATATCGCCCAGCCCTAATACAGTGCACAGTGACAAGATTGCCATAAATTACCCATATGTTTACATTCAAAAGCACCAGTACCAACTCTGTTATTTACTTCAAATGACTCAAGTCCCTTGTCTTAATAATAGGCTCTCATGCTGGAGAATCTGCAGAGGACCTCCACCGCTCACATCGGACTGCAGCCAAACTCGCAGGTAAGTGTCTTAAAAATGATTTTAATTTTTCTTTTTTCATCACTGAAGCCTTTGCATATAAATGACAAAATCTGCATCAGCACAATTTTCTTAAATGTCTGCAAAACAAAATGTGCAAGTGGCCCTCAAAGGCTTGTACCTTATTTTTTAATGGTCTTTGTGTTTAGATTGGAGAGGAAATGAGCCAGAACAGCTTTATCAAGCAGTATCTGGCTAAACAACAGGAGCTTCTGAGGCAGCGGCTGGAGAGAGAGGCTCGTGAAGCATATGACACAAATGGTAAGTGTTGTCAGAACCATCCACTGTAAACATCTGGAGTCATTATGCATAACCTTTTTGTGATTTTATTTGATTGTCTCTTGTAAACAGACCAAGAGGACCACACAGAAGTTAACAACAGTACACCATGCGCTCCTCAACCCCAGGTAGGACACCATGTCCTTTTCTAAACTATTGCAATTGGTCACATCCTTTTAATTTTGTTTGTCCAGAGATTTTCTGTGCTGAAAAATATTTTGCACATCTGTAAGAAACTAAGAACAGGGTTCTTACGGGTGCTTGAAATCCTTGAAAATGCTTGAATTTAAATGTTGTGTTTTCAAGGTTGAAAAAGTGCTTGGATTTTGGATAAAGTGCTTGTAAATGCTTGAAATTCTTCCTGTATTTCTCTTCAATCTGACTATATCCATCTATAGACTATAGATAATCACATGTTCAATGTAGAAAATAATGAGTAGCCTATCTGAAATTAAGACCGTTCCTCCTAAAAATGTAACACCATCTCTGTTGGTATGGTTCAGTGAAATCTCCCCCTTTCAGTATGCAAGTACTCATCTAAAACATGCAACTTATAACAGGTGGAAGGTACTGGGGGCGCTGTTGCGTTATTCTACCATTAAAGCCCGGAAAGCGGATACGTCGTTTTGTAGTTTTTCCACCCATTTGGGGTCTGTTGGCCAATGAAATGCATCAGAATACATGTGGGAGTGTCGCAATGCAACATGGGACTTTTCCAGAACTTTGAAATCATGCATTTTTTCGAGGCGTTTTAGGCCTAAATGGGTTAAGTGAAATCTCCCCCTTTTTAGTATGTAAGTACTCATCTAAAACATGCAATTTACAACAGGTGTAAGATACTGGAAAAGCTTGAAAATGGACCTTGAAAAATGCTTGAATTTGACCACTGCTAAAGTGTACGAACCCTGTTTTTAAAATGAAATAATCACTCTAATATTTATTCTATATATCTATTCTTTTACTAAGTTTTTTTAGGTAGGTTTTTACAAATTTACATGTCCAGCTTGTCATTTTTTCAGTGTAAGCATAGTGCAGTTAGATCAGGGATTTCACCCAAATAAATACATAAACACTTCTTGTGACCCATGCAGACTCTTTAGGTTTTAATTGCCCATTAAAAAACAACTTTGAAAGTTCTTGAAAAATGCTTGAATTTGACCACTGAAAAAGTATACGAACCCTGTAAGAATTTTTCCAGATCCCTCACCCCTCTTTCTGTCCCCGTCAGGATGCCACGCCAGCACTGGCGGAGCAGCACAAGCCCCCCGGCCCCTCCGGTGGAGACGGGTTGTTTGGTGCAGCCAATGAGAGCAACAGGAACCAGGAGGCCGACATGTCCGGCCCTCCCGCCTCCGGCTCTGTGGCCATGCGCGTTCCTGGTGGCGACCACCGGACGGAGAGAGGGTCCGCCTCCAACGAAGTCCCCGCCGACAGCGACGACGACGACAGCGAGGATGGCGAGGAGGACGCTGACGACGACGACTGGGAGAGCAGCGCTCGGAGGAGGAGCCACAGAGAGCCGGCCCGAGTGCCCACAACCAGAGAGAGGTCTGGAGCATCCTGCCAGCCCCCACAGCAACACATGCCCTCCCTACTGTCCCCGCAACTCCGCCAGCCAACACCTCCTCCCTCCCCACCTCCAGAGTTATCATTCCCCTTGCCCGACACCCCTAAACAGAGCCCCCCTAGTCCAGATGTAGCCCCGGCTAGGCGCTCCTCCAGCACCTCTAGCTCTGGTTCCTCCAGCAGCGGCAGCCGCAGTAGCAGCCCAGAGCCACAGAGGGGCGGACACGCCGAGCGCAAGCCAGGCCCGCTGACCCTTCTCGCCCGTAAAATGGAGTCAGAAGGTGCTTTCTCTGGAGTCGGTTGGCACCGCGGTGGTGTGGAAGGTGACGGCAGCGCTCCGGCTACATCATTTCCTGGCCGAGGGCCTCCAGAGGGTCTGGTATCTGCCATCACTCACACCGCCAACACTGCAGGCCACGTGTCATTTCCCATGATTCCAGGCACCAACCAGGGTATCACAGGAGCACATTTGGCCCATATGCAATTACCTGTGAGTGTGCTCAAAGCCACTGAAACAGAAGAGAGGGACAGAGAGAGGGACTCTGAGATAGAAAGAGAAAGGGCCCTCGAGCTGGAAAGGCAAGAGAAGCAGAGGAAACTTGAGGAAGAGCGGGAGAGAGAGAGAGCTCTGGAGAAAGAGAGACTCGAACGACAGCAGGCCTTAGAAAGGGAAGAGCGGGAGAAGGCTTTGCAGCGGGAAAGAGAACTCGCTCTAGAGCGAGAGAGGCAGGAGAGGGAACTCGCTTTGGCTAAAGAGCGGGAAGAACGAGAGCAAGCCTTAGCAAGAGAGAGGGCCCTGGAGCTGGAGAGGCAGAAGGAGCTAGAGAGGCAGAAGGAGCTGGAGAGACAGAGGGCCTTGGAGCTAGAGAGGCAGAAGGAGCTGGAGAGACAGAGGGCCCTGGAGCAAGAACGTCTGCAGAGAGAAAAGGAGGAGAGGGAGAAGCGAGAGAGGGAAGAAAAGGAGAGAGCAAGGGAGCTAGAAAGAGCCAAGGCTTTGGAGCAGGAGAGGAAGGAGAGAGAAAGGGCTCTTGAACAAGAGAGGCTGCAAAGAGAAAGAGCTCTGGAGGCTGAAAGAAAAGAGAAGGAAAGGTTAGAGAGAGAAAAAGCCTTAGAGCTAGAGAGACTAGAGAGAGAGAGAGCCTTGGAGCAAGAGAGACTAGAAAGAGCCTTAGAGCAAGAGAGACTAGAGAGAGAGAGAGCCTTGGAGCAAGAAAGACTAGAAAGAGAACGAGCCTTGGAGCAAGAGCGTCTAGAGAGAGAAAAAGCCATAGAGCGAGAGAGAATCGAGAGGGAAAAGGCCTTGGAGCAAGAGAGAGTTGAGAGAGAGAAAGCCCTAGAGCGAGAGAGAATAGAAATGGAAAGAGCTCTAGAGCAAGAGAGATTGGAGCGGGAGAGAGCCCAAGAACAACAGAGGCTGGAGCATGAGAGGAAGGAAAAGGAGAGGATCGAGAGAGAGAAAGCACTCGAGCAAGAAAGGATAGAGCGGGAAAAAGCCTTAGAACGAGAGAGGGAGGAGAAGGAGAGATTGGAGAAAGAGGCAGCTCTGGAGCAGGAGAGGAAGGAGAAGGAAAGAGTCGAGAAGGAGAGGAAAGAGAGGATGGAGAGAGAGAAAGCTCTCGAGCAGGAGAGGCAGGAGAAGGAGAAGGCTCTGGAGAAGGAGAGGCAGGAGAAAGAGAAGGCTCTGGAGAAGGAGAGGCAGGAGAAGGAGAAGGCTCTGGAGAAGGAGAGGCAGGAGAAAGAGAAAGCTCTGGAGAAGGAGAGGCAGGAGAAGGAGAGGCGTGAGAAGGAGAAAGCTCTCGAGCAGGAGAGGCTGGAGAGGGAAAAAGCTCTAGAGCAGGAGAAACTAGAAAGGGAGAGAGCCCTGGAGAAGGAGAGGAAGGAGAAGGAGAGAGCTCTCGAGCATGAAAGGTTAGAGAAGGAGAAAGCCATGCAGAAAGAAAAGGAGGAGCAGGAGAGGGCCCAGGAACAGGAGAAAGAGAGAGCTAGGGTGGCTGAAAAGGAGAGGGAGAGTCACCTCCCTCCATCCAAACGTGGCCGTGAGATTGGTCTCACCCCCCTGCCCACTCCTCCCCCCCTCTCCACAGGACCAGGTAGAAAGTCTTCAACAGAGGCAGGAGAGCAGGAGGAGGTGGCTGCTCCCATGTCCCGGAGCGAAGCAGCAGAATCTGAAACAGCCATGTCACCAACGCCTCCGCTGTCATTCAAGAAGTTCCGGTTTTTAAGGGACGCCCCGATCCAATCTTCCTCCCCTTCCATGGTCATTAAGCGGCCCCGCAGTTTCTCCGACACCCCCAACCCTCGGGCCTCCCCCACCGACGTAGGGGAGCGGCAGAAGGAGGGCCTCCAGGGCTCGGCTCAACAGGAAGACGGACAGATGCGGACGAAACAGGAGGTTGTTGCCGGGGCACCGGGATCTGTAACGGCCCACCCTGAGAAGGAGAGCCCCAAAAAAGAAGAGGCGACAAGCTTGGTAGCAGAGGGCAAAGAAAAGGCAGATTCAGAACAAGCTGCCAAGGAATCCACCAAAAAGGCAAAAGAAGTGGATGAAAGCAAGGAGTCGGTGGATGCTGCCCAGCGGAGGGGAAGAGATGCAAAGAAGGAAGACAAAGGAGCAAGGCGGAGATCATCATCTAATGATTCCTCTTCTTCAGAATCAGACTCTGGCTCCTCATCGTCTGGGTCCTCTGGCTCATCCTCGTCCTCTCAAGAGAAACCCCGCTCCACTTCAAGAGGCAGAAGGGTAAGTGGTCCAAAAGGAAAATCTCTCACTCCACGACAGATCGATCCTTTTCCAACTTACTTTAGATGAAACCATGAAACCACTTCTGTATGGTACAAGCTTCCACTGATATTTTCCTCAAAAAGTTAAAATGTCGTGAAAAAGATCAATATGTTTTGTCAATTATTTCAGAAAGTGAAATACAATCATACACTATATAGATTCATTACACACAGAGTGAAATATTTAAAGCCTGTATTTCTAGTTATTTTGATCATGAATGAGTGCATTAATACTTGGTGGCATGGAGGAGATCGGCCTACAGCACCATGTTGCTTTTATAGCAGCCTTTAGCTCATCGGGTGTCTCTCACCTTCCTCTTGACAACAACCCATAGACTCCTATGGGGTTGAGGTCAGCCCAGTTTGCTGGCCAGTCCAGCCCAGTAACACCATGGTCATTGAAGCAGCTTTTGGTACCTTTGTCAGTGTGGGCAGGTGCCAAGTCCTGCTGGAAAATGAAAGCAACATTTCCAAAGAGCTTGTGGAAGCATGAAGACTCTAAAATGTCCTGCTAGATGGCTGGTATGTTGACTGTGGACTTCAGAAAACACAGTGGACCAACAGCAGCAGAGGACATGGCCCCAGAAGGGATCCAGTTTGGTGACCTTAGAATTGCATCTCTGCCTTTTGCAGATGACGTGGTTCTTTTGGCTTCATCAAGCCGGGACCTCCATCACTCTTTGGGGCAGTTTGCAGCCGAGTGCAAAGCGGTTGGGATGAGAGTCAGCACCTCCAAGTCTGAGGCCATGGTTCTCTGCCGGAAAACGGTGGACTGCCCCCTCTGGGGTGGGAGAGGTACTGCCTCAAGCAAGGGAGTTCAAGTATCTCGGGGTCTTGTTCACAAGTGAGGATAGAACGGAGCGTGAGATGGACAGGCGGTTTGGTGCGGCGTCTGTAGTGATGCGGGCGTTGTACCGGACCGTTGTGGCGAAGAAGGAGCTGAGCCGGAAGGCGAAGCTCTCGATTTACCGGTCCATCTACGTTCCAACCCTCACCTATGGTCATGAGCTTTGGGTAGTGCTGGGCTAAGCCTGGGCTAACCCTATCTCTAAGGCTGGGCTCAGCCTTAGAGATAGGGTGAGGAGCTCAGACATCCGGAGGGAGCTCGGAGTAGAGCTGCTGCTCCTTCTCCTCTAAAGGAGCCAGCTGAGGTGGTTTGGGCATCTGGTAAGGGTCCTCCCGGGTGCCTCCCGTTAGAAGAGTTCCGGGCACGTCCAACTGGTAGGAGGCCCCGGGGAAGACCCAGAACATGGTCGAGGGATTATATCTCTCTCCTGGCCTCGGGGTCCCCCAGGAGGAGCTGGACGTTGTGGCTGGGGAGAGGGACGTCTGGAAGGCCCTGCTTATCCTGCTGCCCCCGCGACCCGGCCCCGGATAAGCTGAGTTTTGTGTTTTCATTATCTCTAAACCAGAATCATCAAAATTACAAGAAAAACAGGCTTGAAATATTCCACTCTATGTGTAATGAATCTTTATAATGTATGAGTTTCACTTTCTGAAATGATTGACAAAAAATATTGAACTTTTTCATGATATTCAAATTTTCTAAGATGTACCTGTAGATGTTTGTCCGAGCTGTTTTTTCACCAGAGAGCTGCTGCAGCTGTGGTCAGTTTTTGGATGACGCAGATATCAGATTTGTGGATGTGGACTGATGGTGATAAATGAAACTGCTATTAACATTGACAAATCGGTCATCTCTCTGCATAACTGTGATCTTTATTCATCTTCAAAAAAGAGCTATTTTCCATGCAAGCGTAGCTGCCGTATTTCACGAGACCGCAGGAGGGCAGTTTCCATGGGAACAAAGCCGTCAGCGCTCGTCATATGGAAGTGGTCATGGTTTCATGTTAAATGGTGCCTTTTGATCTTTTTTAATTAAATAAAATGTTGTTTTTCACTGAGACATAGAAATAGACTTGAAAAAGACTTTCATTCATGTAAAGTGATATCGAATCAAAACAAATTGACCTAAATTAAGCACTAAAACAAAACCCATAGTTCTCATCCTTTAATCATCATCATTTGATAATAACTGGTGCACTAAACCCACAATATATAAAACTGGGATCACATTCCTGTAACCCAGGACTTTAAACCTTAGTATTTTTCTTTTAGCTTTACACATGCGTTTAGTGCTCAGGTGTTTTCTGACTGCCACTATGAGAAAACGAGAGAGGGACTAACATTAATTACTGATGCTTGACAATGCAATACATTTTAAGCTGGCTTTAATGTCTTAAATATAGTGTTCAGACTCTAATACTTAACATTATTGATATGGTGCAAATTGGCAAGAGTAATTGGTGTGGAAGCATACTTTTCTGCAGCGTAGGATGGACTTGTTCATGTGTTATTGGTTGGTATTGGTTGCTACTTTTGCTTGTTGAAGACAAGAGCATAAAGGTAGAACTTCCTGCCCACAGTTGAACCTCTTTTCAAACTCATATATTTGTATCAATATGTCTGAATGCATCTGTCTGAAGGTGTGTTGGCAGTGATCATTTGAAACATTGTAAGGGTAAAATAAAAAGGGCATGATGGCAAAGAGTGACTCAGAAAACAACAATAACAAGATGGATGTTACATAATAAACAACAAGAAGGATTTACAGTAAACTAAGGCTTAGTCACCAGAATATCAAATCACATGGAGCCATGCACATGTGAAGTGGTTAGATGAAGAGATGAGAAAGTATTTTATAGTTTATATAGTAAAGCTCTGTTCTCAATGTATTTATTTGTGGAATGCCAGTAATCCAACATCACAAGTCACATGTGATGCAGTCAGTGCGTTTACATGCACAGTTTAATCGAGCTGTGCTTAAAAATCGATATTGGCGTCTAATAGGACTTCTGTCCTTGTCCCAGTTTAAATGCAACTGAGAAAATCGAATAACTGACGGGAACATGTCCTCCTCCTCAACACTGGGTGGCGATATGAGTCATTTCATTGGGTGAATATGGCGCCCTTTCTGTTGACTTCAGTTCAACACTTTGTGCCGTCGCTACTGACCTGCTAATGCGACCGGCAAATGTGCGACTGGCTAATGCGACCGGCTAATGTGTGACCGGCTAATGCGACCGGCTTTCTTGGATGTTTTTGTTCCGGGGTCATACGCCAACGCAGGGGTGGAGCATGCGCACATGCTTTGTCTTGTCATACATGCCGGCGAAAATCCTATTCCAATCGTATTATCTGGGTGTCCTAATCAGAGTTGGAGAACTCCAACATCAGTCAGACTAACACGTTTACATGCACTACAGTTGTCCAGTTATAGTCAGATTAAGGCAATAATTAGGTTTTTTGAAGTGTCATGTAAACGTACTGAGTGAGCTCAGTTTGTATAGCACGTTTTGCACATTCTTCAGTGTATAAAATGTTTCTCTGTCTCTTTTTAGGAAGGGAAACCTGAAAGAGATTCCTCACCACAGCACAGGGTGACACTAAAGGGTCAGGCTGACGGTTTGAAGGAAATCCCAAAAGCCTCTCCTCACAAAAGAGAGAGGTCGGTAGAGAAGAGCAACACTACGGCGGACGGAGACAGTCACACCAAGGTCAGTTGCTCATAAGTGACATCTGTTAAAACTATCCACAGCTTACCTAAAAATCTCCATTCCTACCAACAGGTTTATCTCAAATCAAGTTCTGTTACAGACAAGTGGCATTTATATTACCTGAACAACTTTAGCAAACCTTAATTGTTAGATTATTAGCATTTTATTCAATTTTCTGCCCTTTTAAATCCCCAGAAACCGCTCATGGAAACACCAACAAGAGAGGAGTCACAAAGGAAGAGCGAGGACAACGAGGGAGAGGAGGAAACAAACAAACAAAGGTCTGATTTTAAGTCTTGGTCTTAAGTATCATGTCGTTTCCATCATGTGTGTCAGATTTACAAACCGGTAAATGAATCTGTCTTTACGCTACTTGTCCTCTTGATGGTGCAGCCCTTTCACTCAAAAGACCATATTTAAAGATCATATCTAGCAATGTACAAACCTGAATTCATTCTTATATTATTATTTGTTTCCAGTTTGATATCACAACCAATGAGGCTGTTCTAAATGGTTCATTCAAGATAAGGGAGCTCAACATTTAATTTAGTTTTGATGCGTTTGTTAAATTCATTTCACCACACTCTATTGTTATTAATTCATTTATTTGTCTACCAAAAAGCTCACAAGGAAAATGTCAAAACTTGCGCTGGAAATGTCAGCAAGAGGCAGGATTAAATGGGTTTTGAAAGAAAAAAAGACAACCGAAAATAAATCTTGCTGATTAATAACGACACGGCAGTCTGCCTCTGCTTCTGCTTTTCAAGAGAGTATTTGTGCCACTCACTGTTACATGCTTCCGCTCAACAAGAAATACCAAACAACTTAAAAATATATTAAATTGTGCACAAAAGAGAACAAATAATAACCAAAATGTTATATAAGGTTAGAAGCAGCAGTGAGATTTCTTGATGAATTAATTGTCATAAGTGCCCTAAACGTGAAATTCTGAGCCACTCTTGATGATATTCTTACTGCATTAGTTACTGGAAATGTATAATAATGTGTGGATGAGAGATAGATCCTTTACTTCTCTTTTTTCACTTCTTTTTAAATGAAGCAGTAACGGCTGCACGATTATGGCCAAAATGATAATCGCGATTATTTTGATCAATATTGTAATCACGATTATTAATCACAATTATTCATCATGTTAGTGTAATAAAAATACAGGCGTTTTCCCGACTTTTATAGAACAATGGGAACAGTTTTTAGTGTCCGGTGCTTGTTGTAAACAAACAGAGATCGCTAAGTGAACACCTCCTGCAGCAGCAGCACATACACACTGTACTGCTACAGAGCTAACTGTTAGCCTGTTGGCACATACACACTGTACTGCTACAGAGCTAACTGTTAGCCTGTTAGCACATACACAGTGTACTGCTACAGAGCTAGCTGTTAGCCTGTTAGCACATACACACTGTACTGCTACAGAGCTAACTGTTAGCCTGTTAGCACATACACAGTGTACTGCTACAGAGCTAGCTGTTAGCCTGTTAGCACATACACACTGTACTGCTACAGAGCTAACTGCTAGCCTGTTAGCACATACACACTGTACTGCTACAGAGCTAACTGTTAGCCTGTAAGCACATACACACTGTACTGCTACAGAGCTAACTGTTAGCCTGTTAGCACATACACACTGTACTGCTACAGAGCTAACTGTTAGCCTGTTAGCACATACACACTGTACTGCTACAGAGCTAACTGTTAGCCTGTTAGCACATACACACTGTACTGCTACAGAGCTAACTGTTAGCCTGTTAGCAATTTGCAGACTGGACGCTAAGGGGTTAACATCCCCTCCGGCTCTGCAGCTGGGAGAGACTGCTGCAGGAGGACTGTGCCACTTTGACTCCAATAACACCAGAAAAAGTCACTGGATTTGTTGCCAGACGCTTTTTTTTTTTTTTTTAAAGTAGTCGCTAAGGGGGTCTGAAAAGTCGCTAAATATAGCAACAAAGTTGCTAAGTTGGCAACGCTGCTTCGCCGGCTTTTGGAAATGGCGTGTGTTGTTGTGGCGTCGAGTACTACATCACATCCTGCTTGGCGTTCTATCCAATCAGCAACCAGGCTTTTTTCCTGGTGGTTGGTGGACTACTGGTGTAGAAAGTGCGTGATTAGATTTGCAGGAGAGACGCATTTTAAAATGGAAATATCGCCGACGATCAGGTTAATTTAATCGTGGCGGCCAAAATTGTGATCACGATTAAAATTTGATTAATTGTGCAGCCCTACATTGCAGGGACAAAAAATTATAAATATTAATCTCTTTCCACCTTCAGTGTATTTAGGTGGACTTATACATTTTATCACTTCATTTTAAAAAACATATTTCTTAGTATTTCTACATTTACACATTTTGTAAATATTAAGCAGAACATATTATTAAACATTTTTTTCTGAAGTTTTGACAAATTATGTAAGATTTGTTATATACCATAATGTTGCAATGTAAACCTGGATTGTATTTTTTTCTCATTTTAGTTCACTTTTGTTTTCCTGTATATAGATAAAGATATCAGATTTTTATGAGAAAAAAAATACTGGTAGCACCAACCGATAATGGATCAGATCACGTCATTGACCCATATACTGCTTCATTATAAAACGGTGTCATAAGACACTTTCCCATCAGGCGATTGATGAGACTACCTTGAAGCCGGTGTGGCTGAGAAGATGCGGGTCCTTTTTCCTTTTTTTTTTATAGACCATCTATTTTTTTCATCCGTTGCAACATGGCTGTGCTCCGACGGTGGCTGTAGCTTCATGCCTGCCTGTGGTTTTCTCCGTTCAGCTGCAGGCGGAGGGTTTGTCCGCCGCAGGTTTCTGTTGCCAGTCGGTGCGGACATG
Source organism: Centropristis striata (assembly GCF_030273125.1). Lineage (NCBI taxonomy): Eukaryota > Metazoa > Chordata > Actinopteri > Perciformes > Serranidae > Centropristis > Centropristis striata. The sequence continues at coordinate 4,933,148 of NC_081527.1, read as the reverse complement.
AAAGCGTTTAGAGAGGAGAAGTCTCCGGTGAGAGGGAGGTAGGAGGGAGGAGGGAGGAGGAGAGGCGGCTTGGTGCGACGCAGACGAATTAGCAGCAGCAGCAGCAGTCTGTGCTGCGTTTTAACAGTCTGTGTGTGTTTGCTGTGAAGTTCCTCCAAGTTAATTTAAGGCGGAATGAGTGGACGTGTTCACATGTGCGTGCATGGAGAGAGGAGGTGACATGACTGGAGATGAGCGCCCTCGTTTGTCAGTTTGTTGTTAGGCTGTCAGTGGCCGAGTGTTTCAGTGTGGACGGACTGCAGGAGGAAGGCTCTCCTCTCCTCTCCTCTCCTCTCCTCTCCTCTCCTCTCCTCTCCTCTCCTCTCCTCTCCTCTCCTCTCCTCTCCTCTCCTCTCCTCACCAACATTGAGCAAATGCTAAAGGGTTTAGTGGCTGCACGTATTAAAATAGAGTTTGTGTATTATAAAACGGTGTCAGAAGTAGAAGAATTTATTTCTATTTGGGGTATTGGAGGTGTTTTGTGCAGTATTTCGCTGGAATCACTCATCCTCAGTTTCTAAAAAAAAAAAAAAAAAGTGTGTATATGTATGTATGATATATATGTATGTATATGTGGTGTATGTATGTGTGATATGTGTATGTATATATCTAGTATATATATGTGTGTATGTGTGTGTATGTGAGTATCTGTATGGTTATACATATATATCTATTTTATTTTATTTCTTTCTTTGGTTGTTTTTTTTTGTGGAGTGATAAGGGCGTATGTCTAATTTCCTTGCATTTGTTTTTGTGATTTTAAACTTGGACCAATAAAGGGTTTGTTAAAGGTCAAAGGTCTCCTCTCCTCTCCTCTCCTCTCCTCTCTCCTCTCCTCTCCTCTCCGACCCTAAAGAATTAACCCTTTATAGCACACTCCTGGGAATTGAAAACGTCAACCCTGAAGTGTTATTGGAGGATATTGCAAGACTTTTTGCAAAATGTTTCATTTTTATATTGCAAATCGAGGTCAATTGAGTCATTATTATTATTATAATATTTATTATAGTCTCTTTCCCACAGCAACCCTAAATAGACAATAACACATTATTTGCATCCTTCACCACTTTATCTTTTACCTTTAAACTATTTATTATCTTATTAGACTACTTACAGGGTTGGTACGGGTGCTTGAAATCCTTGAAAATGCTTGAATTTAAATGTTGTATTTTCAAGGTTTGAAAAGTGCTTCAAGGATTTTGGATAAAGTGCTTGTAAATGCTTGATATTCTTACTGTATTTCTCTTGCAATCTGACTATATCCATCTATAGACTATAGATAATCACATGTTCAATGTAAAAAATAATGAGTAGCCTATCTGAAATGAAGACTGTTCCTCCTAAAAGTGTAACACCATCTCTGTTGGTATGGTTCAGTGAAATCTCCCCCTTTTAGTGTGTAATTACTCATCTAAAACATGCAACTTACAACAGGTGTAAGATACTGGAAAAGCTTGAAAATGGACCTTGAAAGAAAGGCTTTAATTTGACCACTGCTAAACTGTATGAACCCTGTTATTAAGGTCATATTGAGGCATCAGTATTCATTTGAGAGCTTTTAATAACCGAATAAAAGTTCCACGTCGATGCTTAAAACTATGAACGTATACGCTTTAACTTTGTTACAATGTTATGACCAGCTTTTTGACAAAAATTAGAGATTTTTGTTTATCCTAACAGTCTGCTCTTCTGCTTTCTTTTTTCTTGCTGGTATGTATTTTTCCCACTCTGCAGGCAGATGAAGGAGGCTGCCATGGCCGAGCCAGAGAAGCTTCCAGAGACCAGCGAGGAGGTAAGGCACCTGAAGAACCACCAAGCATCTTGGTCCTCACAGCTTTTGGCAGCTGAGGACATAGATGGACGGACCCATTTGATCTTATCTTATAGTTGAATCTTTATAGTTGAGGTTTTTTTTTATTTATTATCATGGATACATTACAGTATAGACCATTTGTTTATATGTCTGTATTCTTTGTTGAAAATCTTTTCTTTACATTTAAAATCTATTTCCACTAGATTACTTAATGAGCCCTTTTCACAAGTGGTAGACTGTGTGTAGGATAGGAAGTTACATTTTTAATATGGCTTTTTGTTAAAAACCCTTTGTTGGCACTGTCATAGGCAGAAACAGCAAGGGCATTTTCTCACTGTGGCTGATGTTTAAACCCCAAATGATTGCTTTGTTATAAAGGTGCTCATGCCTCTTCCATTGCCCCTATTGGTACCTGCATACTACCTCTGCCACTACTACTACTACTACTTCTACTACTACTACTGCTACTGCTGCACCTGTTCCACTGTCCCCAAGAATCCAGAGTTGACCACAGATAAGCCCCCAAGGCTGCACTGCAGAGGGACTCCCCTGGCAACAAAGGCTGCCTCTTTGTCATGGATATGGCTGGCGAGAGCTGTTGATTGGTGGACCAGAAGATTCAAAGAAGGGCTCGGCTAGTCAATCGGCCGATCCCTCTCTTTAGCCGTTTTTTCTGCTAATCACGCTTAAAAAAAAAACCCAACATGGAGACGAGACAAGAGAAGGATGTGTGCTCACATCAACTGAAAGCTGCTGTGGAAAACTCTCAGTAGTTTTCATATCGTTTCTTTGAGACATTAAGCCCACTCGCAAAGAAATCTGGGCCGTTATGGACATGTCGTTTAATACGGTTGGTGAACTGTAACACGCTTGACCCAAAGACTTTAATAATCTCTTGGAATGGGATTCAGAATTCTCCAGCGAATACTCTTTGTGGACACTAGAAGGCATAGAAGCTTTTACCTGGACTCAAAGGCAAAAATGACAGTTTTAATGTGAACTGAAGAAGGATTTAACGTTTGGGTTTCCTCTCTACAACCCCCCAATAATCTCTGGATGTTTGCTGCTGTGTGACTCTCACTATGAACTTTACGGCGCCTCAAACGCAGCTCAACATTCATCTCAAAAATGTTGGAGTTTGTGTGCACATTGACTGTCAACATCTGGTCTCCAACTCACTGGACTCGCTGTTTCCTGCCTCATTTTTAAAAGGACTAATGCTGATGCACCTGAGGATGACTGCTTTGGCCAAAATCATTTCAAAGCCTCTGCCAAAATGAACTCTTGATCCCATCCTGCCAGCCAACATGCTTTCAGATTTCCATCCAAACATCTCAGCCACCTTTGATTGGACCCTTGTTGCCTAGATACAGTACATGCAGTCGTGATTGGGCCCTATCCAAACCAGTAAGGATCAGGTGTCAGTGGTACCAGGGAATAAGTAGACATTTACTCAATGTTTTTATTTCTTAGTAAATCTGAAAAATGCTTAGTTTCCAGTCCTACTCTGTGCAGTCTTTACTGGGAGATGCAGCATTTAAAAGAATGTTTATCTTATTTGTGGCCACTGCAGTTTAATCGAAATGATTTTTTTATTATTCTGTCATCATTTTTAATCGTCGTTGACCTTCAATCTAATTGGAGTTTGTGATTATTCAGACACAAAAGTTTTAAAATAACAAAGAGTTTAAGCTGCAGTCTAGCCACCAGATCCTTGTTTGTATGATAGACACTGCAACTTGCTGTAAAAGCAAGAACCTGTAGTCATAGGTTATAAAATGATTACGAATGGCATGAACTTAACTACCAGTAGAGTATGCCATTCAGTAGACTTGAATTTGAGTAAGACTCTGCACAGCAGTTTCTATCATTCACTCTCAGCCGCTACTTGTCCCCCTTTCTGTTTTTGTTCCACCTTTCCTCCAAACTGTCCTCGACCACCTGCTGCCTGCCTCTCACCTCGCCCTCCTCTCGGGTTGTTTTTATCTTCTTGTGTTTCAGACACCAAAGGCCTTCTCAGCTCGTAAGATTTCCATTAGCAGTAAGTAAACCCTTCCCACGTTAAGGTTTTCACGATATGATGTAAAAAAAGATACTTTTATCAGGGTTTTCTTCAGTACATCTGGGTGATTCTCATGAAGCCAGTCTAAGTTCTGTCTGTGAAGATTATAAGGACATACTTTATTAAACTAAATATATTTCACTTTTATATGAATGAACAGTATAGCCATAATGAGGCACAATTCATTGTTTTGTGTATAAATCATTTTTTCTACATTTTTAAACATATTTTTGATTCACAAATTCATTACCGTAATGCGTCCAGATAAAAATGTCATGGTTTCCCCACACTAGTATACAATAAATATTTAATAAACTCTATAAAAATAAATATACATTTGTTTAAAAATGTATGATTTAACAGAATATAATCAAATATAATGGTTTTTAACAATAAACAATAAAAATGGTTAGATGATACGGTAATTATAGAATCGTTTGCATTAATTATATGTGTATATTTTTGTAAAATACATTTCGGTGATACCAACGACGCTTGAACATATTTAAGTGCTTGCCAAAAAACAAAAGAAACCTTTTGTTGTAGTATAAAAATTAGTGTTAAACAATATGTTGTGCATTTTAGATTAATCAAAGTAGCCTCCTTTTGCTTTGATGACGGCTCTTCAGGGTGATTCTCATCAACATGGTGCAGCTCATAGCAAAAAATCCAAGAGCATTGAATACATATTTTCTTTGACCCTTTATAACATATACAATCCAAAATATCTGTTTAATATGAATTTATAATCTTTTTAAGGTATTTTCTGACATTTTTAGAGACACTGGGATGATGCAATCATGGAATATTCTAATTTTCTGAGACACTGAGTTTTGTGTTTCCATTATCTCTAAGCCAGAATCATCAAAATTACAAGAAAAACAGGCTTGAAATATTTCACTCAATGTGTAATGAATCTATATAATGTATGAGTTTCACTTTCTGGAATAATTGACAAAAAATATTGAACTTTTTCACAAAATTCTAATTTTTTTTAGATGTATCAAATGTATCCCAATAGCAATCCCATTGTTTTAAACACATGGTATTGAAAAAGTATTGAAATGTTGATATTTTTGACAACCTCGATTTGCATTTTAATCTACGTATTAATGACATTATTAGTCCAAGTTTTGGAAACTGCATAAATAAATCTTGAATAATGTCATTAAATAATTATTAAACTAAATATATTTCACTGTTTTATGAATGAACAGTATAGCCATAATGAGGCACAATTCATTGTTTTGTGTATAAATAATTTTTTCTACATTTTTAAACATATTTTTGATTCACAAATTCATTACCGTAATGCGTCCAGATAAAAATGTTACGGTTTCCCCACACTAATATACAATAAATATTTAATAAACTCTATAAAAATAAATATACATTTGTTTAAAAACGTATGATTTAACAGAATATAATCAAATATAATGGTTTTTAACAATAAATCTGAATGAAAATTGATGAGAAAAAACGTATAATCTACGTATTAATGACATTATTAGTCCAAGTTTTGGAAACTGCATAAATAAATCTTGAATAATTATTAAACTAAATATATTTAATATATTTATTATATAAATAATGACCATCCATATTTCATGTGGCAATAAGTATGTTGTTTGCATGGATTTGTGATGTTATATCTGCTTCATATGCCAGACCTGAGGTTTTTTTTCTCTCGTCTCCAGGCAGTAAATCGTCCCCAGGCACTGGCGGTGCAGAGGGCGAGCAGGACTCTGGAGCCACGGCCGGCCGCAAGAGGAGGTGGGGCTCCAGCACGGCGGTCACTGCCAAGAAACCTTCCTTCAGCATCACCACAGATTCACTCAAGGTATTTGCAGACTGATATTACATTGTTGTTGTTATGTTGGTTTTACACCAAAAGATGTCCCCAGACAGTCCCAGACTGAAAGCTGAAAGTCTTTAGTAAATCTAGGAGTGTTACTGGAGTCACAGCGCTCCGTCGTCTCCATGGTTAAGTTTAAGGTAGTAATCTGCTCTGTTTCATATCAGTCTTTTTCTAGTCTTGGGTTTGGATCAGTGAGGTAACACAACATGGTTTTATTCATAATGATTTTGGTTATTATCAAGAATGTTTCATCCATGACTGTAGATGTTAAAATGACCACAAAAAGGACACAAAATTATCGAAAAAGACACAAAATGTCCAAAAATAGATGTAAGTATGATCAAAAAAGACACAAAATGACCAAAAAAGACACAAAATGACCAAGAATAGATGTAAAAATGACTAAAAAAGACACAAAATTACCAAAAATACAGTCATGGAAAAAAAGTATTTAACCAATCTGCTCTGTTTCATATCAGTCTTCTACCTAGTCTTGGTTTGGATCATATCAAACGTGTTTCATATTATCTCAAGTCCCAGTGACGTAACACAATCACCAACCAATAGATGAGCGGGGGAAAGGTCCCCGGTTCAGACTGGTACAGACCGGCCAGTAAAACCACATCTCCCTGCTCTTTGCCTTCAGTCTCTGATCCCAGACATCCGTCCGAGTCTTGGGCAGGAGGCCGTAGTGGACCTGCACCCAGAGGAGCCGGTCCTCTCCGGGGCCGAGGATGAAGAGAGGGAGCGCTCCGACCAGGACCTTCAGATCCGCCGCACCGTCACACAGGTTGGTCTACAGCAGTGGTTCCCAACCTTTTTCTTGAGGGACCCACATTTTTACCATTGTAAACTTTGGCGACCCCCCCATTGTCCATTGCTTCTATGAAGCCGAACTCAATGTGACTTTCATGGTACCCTCCCTTTTTCTTTTTGAGATATTCAGCATTTTCGTCTCCCTGACGCTTTGCCATTTTTCCATGAGCTCTGTGTTTCTGTTGTTAGGTGAAGTTACCGCTAGGTGAGGTTACCACTAGGTGAAGTTACCGCTATGTGAGGTTACCACTAGGTGAAGTTACCGCTATGTGAGGTTACCGCTAGGTGAGGTTACTGCTTGGTGAGGTTACCCCTAGGTGAGGTTACCTCTAGGTGAAGTTACCGCTAGATGAGGTTACCGCTAGGTGAGGTTACCACTAGGTGAGGTTACCGCTAGGTGAGGTTACCGCTAGGTGAGGTTACCGCTAGGTGAGGTTACCGCTAGGTGAGGTTACCGCTAGGTGAGATTACGGCTTGGTGAGGTTACCGCTAGGTGAGGTTACCGCTAGGTGAGGTTACCGATATGTGAGGTTACCGCTAGGTGAGGTTACCTCTAGGTGAGGTTACCGCTAGGTGAGGTTACCGCTAGGTGAGGTTACCGCTTGGTGAGGTTACCTCTAGGTGAGGTTACCTCTAGGTGAGGTTACCGCCAGGTGAGGTTACCGATATGTGAGGTTACCTCTAGGTGAGGTTACCGATATGTGAGGTTACCACTAGGTGAGGTTACCTCTAGGTGAGGTTACCGCTAAGTGAGGTTACCGCTAGGTGAGGTTACCTCTAGGTGAGGTTACCTCTAGGTGAGGTTACCTCTATGTGAGGCTACCGCTATGTGAGGTTACCACTAGGTGAGGTTACCTCTAGGTGAGGTTACCGCTATGTGAGGTTACCGCTATGTGAGGTTACCGCTAGGTGAGGTTACCGCTTGGTGAGGTTACCGCTAGGTGAGGTTACCGCTATGTGAGGTTACCGCTTGGTGAGGTTACCGCTTGGTGAGGTTACCTCTAGGTGAGGTTACCGCTAGGTGAGGTTACCGCTAGGTGAGGTTACCCCTAGGTGAGGTTACCGCTAGGTGAGGTTACCGCTAGGTGAGGTTACCGCTAGGTGAAGTTACCGCTAGGTGAGGTTACCGCTAGGTGAGGTTACCGCTAGGTGAGGTTACCGCCAGGTGAGGTTACCTGTGTATACTGCAGGGATGTTACACACGCCCTTATTCTCGCGATATAGCCTTTATTTTTAAACTTTTCTATGGTGATTTTTCTTTTTTTAAATGAAAATTTAATGTAGCCCTTATTAAGTTGTTTTTGTCCCACTAATGAATTAAATGCTGACTCATCTATATTTAACACATTAGATTTATTACATCCATTAAAATCAAGAGGACTTTGGGACCCCCCGTGGATCTTTGGCGCCCCCCTTGGAGAGTTGCTTGTGTTGACGCCTTCCCTCTGTTGCAGGTGGTGCATTTGGAGAGCCAGGAGAACGGACAGAAGGAGGCGAAGAGGAGCAGACATGAGGAGTTGGAGGAAGAGGACCCGCAGGGAGACGCAGAGAGGACAAGGGTGCACGAGGAGAAGATGGACACCCCGTTTCCTGCAGCCATGGAAACCCAGTCTCCTTCAAATACCAGCCATGATGTAGAAACCAACACTGGTAATGGATCCATGACAACATGCTCCTCATCAGGCATTAAATAGATCATAAATAGAGTTAGATTCATCTTTAAGCCAACTTCTCCAATTACTATTCTTTGTGAAAGTCATAACAGAGAATACGTAGTATACACCAAGGTTATAATAGTTTTAGATTTTTCATTAGTTTTAGTTTTAATTTCGTTGTCATTTTTGTTTTTAAATTCAGTTAGTTTTAATTCGTTTTCAGAGTGAGTTTGCTAGTTTTAATTAGTTTTTATTTTTTGGGGAAAATGCTTAGTTTTAGTTTAGTTTTTATTAGTTTTAGTTTTTTTGTAATAGGGTATTTGTTGGGTTTCCAGATTCAGAAAGGTCCCGATAAATGTTTCCTTTATTTCCTTTGTCTGATCCATCTCAGCCCCAATAAGTTTATTAAGTCATAAAACCAGATAGATTAAATGGATTTCATATCAACCAAAAAGGTTTACGTATGAAAAAAGTAAGTAAAAACTAAGGATATTTTCACAATAATTTTTGTGAGTTTTTTAACCACAAAATACAGTTTCAGTTAGTTTTCATTTTTTTTAAAAACTCAGTTTCAGTTAACGAAAATGTTTTTTCAATTCTAGTTTTTGTTAATTATAATAACCTTGGTATACACTCTGTACATTACATGCAGCATTGACATCCAGCTATAGGCATCAGATAATACTTAAATTATATAGAAGTTATATATTATTATTATATAGCTGACTGTTGTTCCGTCTTTCCCCCAGTGACCCCCAGCGACACCCTCATCCGTCGCTCCATCAGCCAGCAGAAAACGGGCGTTTCCATCACAATCGACGACCCCGTTCGCACGGCCCGGCAGCCCTCACCACCTCGTGGCAAAGTCTCCAACATTGTTCACGTCTGCAACCTGGTGAGAGAAACACTGTCGTTAATTACAACTACTTTTATGTCTCAAATGTTAAAATATGTGATTTTCCAATGTAATCTGGTGGTTCTAACAACTATTTTAAAGTTAAACCTTCAAAATAAGACAAACATAGTTACACATATACTCAAATTGTTAATTTCGTGTATCACTTTTTGTATCACTACGCTTCTAATGCACAGTTTTGAGGTCTAGCTTTCAATTTCAAACTCCAAAATCATATCAATAAATGCTCATTTTGACCAATTTGTAATGTTGGCAGACTAATTTAGATTTAAGAGACAATGTTATTTTCATTCAAAATAAGGATTGCGGCTTGATTCCGACAATTGTGTTAATGTGTGTCTGCTGGGTTAATGAAGGACTCTGTATGTTTTGTTTAGGTGAGGCCGTTCACTCTGGGCCAGCTGAAGGAGCTGCTCAGCAGAACTGGCACCTTAGTGGAGGACGGCTTCTGGATCGACAAGATCAAGTCTCACTGCTACGTCACTGTGAGTTATTACACCATGTGTTTCCTGTGATGGAGCGCTGCAGAGCCAGACTGCTGCTGGCCTTTTGTTTCTGCATCCAGTTACTGTTCTTTGTGAAAGTTATAACAGAGAATACGTAGTATACACCAAGGTTATAATAGTCTTGGATTTTTCATTAGTTTTAGTTTCGTTGTCATTGTTTTTTGTTTTTAAATTCAGTTAGTTTTCTAATGAGTTTTCAGAGTGAGTTTGCTAGTTTTAATTCGTTTTTATTTTTTGGAAAATGCTCAGTTTTAGTTTAGTTTTTATTAGTTTTTGTGTTAGTTTTAGTTTTAGATTCAAAAAGGTAACAATACATTTTGCCTTTATTTCCTTTGTCTGATCCATCTCAGCCCCAATAAGTTTCTTAAGTCATAAAACCAGATAGATGAAATAGATTTCATATCAACCAAAAAGGATTACGGATGAAAAAAGTTGACAAAGACAAAAACGAAGGACATTTTCACTATAATTTTAGTTAGTTTTAGTTAGTTTTGTAACCACAAAATACAGTTTCAGGTATATTTTTTTGTAAAACTCTCATTTCTATTTTTATTTCAGTTAACAAAAATGTTTTTTCAATTCTAGTTTTCATTATTTCGTTAGTTTTCGTTAACTATAATAACCTTGGTATACACTATGTACATTACATGCAGCATTGACATCCAGCTATAGGCAACAGATAAGACTTAAATTATATTGAAGGTCTGTTACGCGTTTTAACATATGGATTCACTGTGTTGACTCTTTATCCCAGTGACCCCCAGCGGTCTCATGCTAAGCTAACCTCCTCTTTGTGTTTCAGTACTGTAGTCCAGAGGAGGCGGTCGCTACACGGGCAGCTCTTCACGGAGTCAAATGGCCTCAGAGCAACCCAAAAGTCCTCAGCGTCGACTTCTGCCAGCAGGACGAGGTGAGAACTTATTGGTACCAGTCTGTTTTCCTCTCTCGCCCCCACAACGCGGAGCCATCTGTAGCCTGATCGCTCCTCTTCCTCTCTCTTCTCTGTAGCTGGACTTCCACAAAGGCCTGGCCGACAGACCCGGAGCGGAGGACCAGGGGCCCGGGGCCGCCCGCGGCCGGACGGCGGGCCTGCCGTCTCTGCTCCCGGAGCGGGACCAGTGGGCCGAGCGCGAGCGTGAGATGGAGCGCCGCGAGAAGGCTCGGGCGGAGCGGGAGTGGGACCGTGACAAGGTCCGAGAGTTTGGGAAAGCCGGCGAGGAGAAGGAGGGAGCGCTGAGGAGGTCACGCTCCAGAGAGAGACGCCGCAAGGAGAGAGGGAAGAGCAAGGAGAAAAAGACGGAGAAGAAAGGTAAAAGATGCACACAGGAGATTATAGTGCATTCATTAACTACCGTTCTTTCCGCACTATAAGGCACACCGGAGTTTAAGCCGCAGCAGCTAAATTGAATGATGTGTACATATATAAGCCGCAGGTGTTTTAATGTTTCATTACCATATGTAAGGGTTGGTGCACAGAGGGGATTGTGGGGAAAGAGACGGCTGCTTGAGGAAGCTTCTTTTACAGCCAGATTGACTGTCTTTAACTTAAAACCTGCATCATATGCATTTCTACGTTTGTTTTCCATAATGAGGGTTTGTGCATGAAAACTTCCTTTGCACAAACTATCTCGCTCTCGTAATGTCGGTCTGTCTCTCGTTCTGTCTCTCGTACCACTCTCGATTTCACTTTTACTTTTGCGCGCGACCTGTTTCACTCTTTTCCGGTGCCCTGCCAGATCGGCTCGGGGTCCTTCGTCTGCCGCTGATTACGGCACGGCGACTCCGACAAACTAAGTAGCTTTCGACACAAATACACACAGACAAGTGAAAAATATCTTAAAAGTATCTGAAGGACCCCGAGCCGATCTGGTACGTACACCTGCCTCCAGCTTTTCCTGCTGGAGCCCGCCGCTCCTGGCGGACCGGTCATAGAGCCCATAGAGTTAAAGTTGGTGGACTGTAACCTGTAACATCCATAGATTTAGGAGGTAACCTAGTGGCCGTTAGCTGTAAAAATCCATAGATTAGCCGCACCGTTATATAAGCCGCAGAATCGAAAAATTGGGAAAAAGGCGCGGCTTATAGTCCGAAAATTACGGTATTTTTTATTTTTATTTTGTTTCTTTCATGAAAGTGGACAACAAAATGTGTACAGAGACACACTCTACACCTTCATGATTAGAAAGGAGCAGCAAGAAGAAAACATTTCTTGTATTTGTCTGCCCCCTACTTGAACAATAAAAAAATAAAAAAGATGGTCTGACATCACATACAATGGATTTTCAGTAGCCTACACCAACAAAACTTTGATTTTAACAAAACACTTAAAACAACAAAAACAAACAAGACCACAAACAAACAAAAACCCAGACAAGTACATGTTATCATCTCAAAAACAAAAGACCAAAGAACAACTCTTCATAAACAATCACATATTTGGGTCAATGACGTGATCTAACCCAGTGTCAGTTGCTGTAACCAGTATTTTTTTCCCATAAAAATCAGATTATATACAGATTATATAAGCCAGTTAAAGTTCAATCATAGGAGCTTTCACAGTGTGCCATTTATGTTTCTAGACCATTTTTAAAATGTGAATTTTCTTTCTACAATGAAAACTATTTCTATTTTTAATTTACATGCAAATGGACTGTTTTGTAGTTTTATTATTTATTATTTTTTCTGCTGGTTTTTTGTGTATGAATTGTAAAAAAAATATGTGTCTTTTGTTTGTATTTTCGGTTCCTGGCAGCTTTATACTTTGTTAATTAAAAAACATGATACATTTTTAGTAAATTTGTCCTGATTTTCAAAAGTAACTAAAGCTGTCAGTTAAATGTAGTGGAGTAAAAAGTACAATATTTACCTAAAAATCTAGTGGAAGTAGAAGTATAAAGTTACATAAAGTTGCTCAAATGTGAAATATCTGTAAAAATGCAAAGTACTTTCAGGAAAACAAACAAAGACCAAAAATATATATTAATAATAAATGCCAAATAGCAGACATATATGTATATAATGTGTGTAGAATGCCGAGATAAATAAAGTCTGATCTTATTTGATCTTATTTACATCTGGTAAATAGACTTTTGGGTTAATAAAGTGTAAAACCCCAATATTTTGTGTGTTTTTTGCAGAGAAAGCAGCCGAGGATCCTCCTGCAAAGCTGCTTGATGATCTATTCCGCAAAACTAAAGCAGCTCCTTGCATATACTGGCTTCCACTAACAGACGAACAGGTGAGACACACAGCAGTTTATTCTATACAGGTACATCTCAAACAGTTAGAATATCGTGAAAAAGTTGAATATTTTTTGTCAATTATTCCAGAAAGTGAAACTTGTATATTATATAGATTCATTACACACAGAGTGAAATATTTCAAGCCTGTTTTTCTTGTAATTTTGATGATTCTGGCTTAGAGAGAATAATAAAACACAAAACTCAGTGTCTCAGAAAATTAGAATATTACATAAGATCAAAAAAAAAAAGGATATTTTGAACACAAATGTCATGCTTCTGAAAGAAGTCTGTGGGGTTTTTTTCTCTTAAATTTGTATTTTTTTTCTTAAATTTTGATTTTTTTTTTCTCACATAATTTGTGATTTTTTTTCTCATAAATTTGAATTTTTTTTGCTCTTAAATTTGTCGTTTTTTCCTTGTAAATTTGTCTTTTTCTCATACATTTTTATTTTTTTTCATAATTTTTTTTTCATTTTTTCATTTTTGTATTTTGTTTTCTTGTAAATGTGTTAGTTTTTTCTTGTAATTCTGATTATTCTGACTTAGAGATAATGAAAACACTAAACTCAGTGTCTCAAAAAATTAGAATATTACATAAGATCAATTTAAAAAAAAGGATATTTTAAACACAAATGTCAGGCTTCTGAAATGTCTGTTCATTTCTCTCCATCAATACTTGGTTGGGCTCCTTTTGAATCATGAATGAGTGCATTAATACTTGGTGTCATGGAGGAGATCAGCCTACAGCACCATGTTGCTTTTATAGCAGCCTTCAGCTCATCTGGTGTCTCTCAGCTTCCTCTTGACAACAGCCCATAGACTCCTATGGGGAGTTTGCTGGCCAGTCCAGCCCAGTAACACCATGGTCACTGAAGCAGCTTTTGGTACCTTTGCCAGTGTGGCCAGGTGCCAAGTCCTGCTGGGAAATGAAACCAGCAGCATCTCCAAAGAGCTTGTGGAAGCAATATTCTAGTTTTATACTGAGACACAGAGTTTAGTGTTTTCATTATCTCTAAGCCAGAATCATCAAAATTACAAGAAAAACAGGCGTGAAATATTTCACCCTATGTGTAATGAATCTCGATAGATAGATAGATAGATAGATAGATAGATAGATAGATACATAGATAGATAGATAGCTTAACTCTAAAGTTTGGATTTTTCAGTTTTTTCAAATTTTGCAGTGTGCGTTCAACATTTTTAATGCAATATTTTGTGTTTAATGTTTTTTGTGATTTTTTTGTGTATTTTTTTGTGTATTTTTCTGTTTTTTGTAAAACAAAATGTGTTTTTGTGTTTTTTTATTTTTTAATGCATGTTTTTGTGGGTTTTATGTGGGATTTTTTGTAAATTTTAGTATTTTTTATGTAGATAGATAGACGGATGGACGGACGTATAGATAGATCGGAAGGTTGTGTTTTTTGGGGTTTTTTGCTTTTGGGGTTTTTTGTGTGGGTTTTATGTGGGATTTTTTGTAAAATGTTTTGGGTTTTTTAGATAGATAGATAGATAGATAGATAGATACTAAGATAGATAGATACTAAGATAGATAGATAGATACTAAGATAGATAGATAGATACTAAGATAGATAGATACTAAGATAGATAGATAGATACTAAGATAGATAGATAGATACTAAGATAGATAGATAGATACTAAGATAGATAGATAGATACTAAGATAGATAGATAGATAGATACTAAGATAGATAGATAGATAGATACTAAGATAGATAGATAGATACTAAGATAGATAGATAGATACTAAGATAGATAGATAGATACTAAGATAGATAGATAGATAGATACTAAGATAGATAGATAGATAGATAGATAGATAGATAGATAGATACTAAGATAGATAGATAGATACTAAGATAGATAGATAGATAGATACTAAGATAGATAGATAGGAACTTTATTAATCCCTTGGGAAGGTTCCCTCAGGAAATTGACATATAATGTATGAGTTTCACTTTCTGAAATGATTGACAAACAATATTTAACTTTTTCATGATATTCTAATTTTTTAGATGTACCTGTAGTTTTTGCGTGTTGATTTCAATGCAGCAATAACAAACAATACCTTTCAAGCACATGTCCTGGATATTGAAGTCAAGTATTAATCTGTTGCTGGTTGTGTTCATTCCAGTTTGTGCAGCGGGAAAACGCCAGAGCGGAACGGTTGTTTTTTGTAAAACAAAATGTGTTTTTGTGTTTTTTTTTTATTTTTTAATGCATGTTTTTGTGGGTTTTATGTGGGATTTTTTGTACATTTTTGTATTTTTTATGTAGATAGACTGACGGACGGACGGACGTATAGATAGATCGGAAGGTTGTGTTTTTGGGGGTTTTTTGCTTTTTGGGTTTTTTTGTGTGGGTTTTATGTGGGATTTTTTGTAAAATGTTTTGGGTTTTTTATGTAGATAGATATAGATAGATAGATAGATTGCGTGTTGATTTCAATGCAGCAACAACAAACAATAACTTTCAAGCACATTTCCTGGATATTGAAGTCAAGTATTAATCTGTTGCTGGTTGTGTTCATTCCAGTTTGTGCAGCGGGAAAACGCCAGAGCGGAACGGATGAAGGAGCGCGAGAAGCGGAGGAAGGAGCAGGACGAGGAGGAGGAGAAAAAGAAAGAGGAGGAGCGCAAGGAGAGGACGAAAGCCGGGAGCGGTCCGAGTGGCGAGCGGAGCGAGGGTGAGAAGGAGAAGGAGAGGGACAGAGAGAGGGAGAGAGAAAGAGACCGGGGCAGGGACAGGGACCGCGAGAGGGAGAGGGAGAACGACAAACGCAGGGATGGCTACCGCCGGCCAGAGGGCCGCGGGGCCGCCGGGGGCCGCCGCTCCCGTAGCCGTAGCGACCCACGGGAACGGCGACGCTAATGGCCGACCACGGTGGAACTGTCCCTCTTCCATTTGCCTTTCACTACATGTACTTTGTTACAACTAAGACCCAACAGGACCAACTGATGTCGCCACCATCTCAAAAAAATTGTCACCTTTTTTAAAGCACATCTCCACCTACACACAGTCACGCTTAAAGGCTTAAAGGGGACCATGATTTTTTTTTTTTGCAGTGTTGTTTCCCAGAGTGCTATACCGTACGCCGCGCCTCTGTCAAGGTCTGATATATTTTTCTTTTTGCCTCTTTTTTTTTTGTCTTGACGGTTCCGCAGTATGTATGGCACCCTGGGGTTTATTTTTAAAAATGATTTCTCTCAATGTCCCCCCCCCCCCCATTCAAAAAGTGTAGGTGCCAATTATGATTTGCAATCAATTTGTCGTCGCCTCAGTGTTTTTAACAGCTCCGAGATCTGGAGGAGGAATCCTTTTGTTGCTGCATGTAGTCCAAGGCTCTCCTTGCCGGTCCTGCCTAAAGAGAAAACTCTCACCTCTGTGCAGAGGCTTGCATAAATCTGAAAATAATGGAATAGGTGTGTTTGGCATTTTTTTGTACAGACCTATAAGATAAACTCAAAATCAAGTCTTTAAATGAGGCAGCTCTGGGGCGTTGTTGGAGCGGTGTGGAATAACTACTAAGGCAATGCAGTGTTTCCTCTATTTAGTTAAGAGACGCTTCTCTGTGGGGGAGAATCATGTCTGTCACACCTGACGCAGGTTATAATTATGTCCTTATCATCGATTCTCTCTCTTCTTCCTCTCTTCCTTTTTTTTCCTCCGTTTCTCTTACCCTGTAGTGTCGATACAGGCCCGAGAGAGGCGGAGGTCGCATTATGAGTTCTCACCAATGGTTTTAATATTGTTTTTTAATCTTTTATTTTATCATTTTAGTACAAAGGTTTGTTTTTTTGTTTTGTTCTGTTTGTTTTTTAATTTCTTCTTTGAGTACGCCTATCAGTGGTGAATGTACAAATAATAAAAATTGAAATTTGAAATTAACTGTCACGTTTATTTTCCATTCTCCCTGACGATTGGAGTCCGGTTTGAAAGAAAGGTGGACCCGGAAATGTTGAGTACACCAAAGTTTTATGATGGAAATATATAGTATGAGTCCCCAGCATGCAGAAACTGCTGGATGCTAATTTGCATATGTTGGGCAATTGAGCTAATTAGCATTAATTAGCATAGCCACCTGTATTGATCATATTTTAGGAGCCAAAATGGACAATGTTAGTATGATTTTAGCGGTTACTGGAGATGCTGAGTCCATATCTGACATTTTCAAAATTCAAAATCAGTATTTAAACCTGGTTTGTCACGTTTTTACTCTCATTAAGCCGATTTTTCTGAGTTTTTTGGGGCGATTTTGACAGATTTTTGGAGGATAAAAATGTTCAGTCTTCAGGAATAAATTGGATCCTCAAGTTTTTTCTGAATTCCACAATAACTGTATCACTTGGAGTGGTATTGGGCTTCAGCTGCGGGTAGGTCCAATACACCATTCACTCCCAGTAGCTTCACAACTTCAGCCCAGTCATCCTGTCGCTCCTCACATTTAGATAAAATCACATTTTTCACACACACTTTGAACGATGGAACAACAGGCCTTTCTAAAGTCTTTCAAAAACATGCTAACATTGTATCATTTGGCCAAGCAGCTCCATAATATGACCAATATAGGGTATTATGCTGATTTATGCTAACTAGCTCAATTACACAAATTGCCCAACATATGCAAATTAGCATCTGGCAGTTTCTGCATGCTGGGAACCCATGCTATATATTTCCATCATAAAACTTTGGTGTACTCAACATTTCTAGGTCCACAATGGGGCTCTATGGGCTGTCAACTGGACTATTGGGTTTGTAATATATTTTCTTTTATTGGTGCAAAAATACCACTTTGTACTGGTTAGTGGGACTAGTGCACGGTTAAATGTGTAGTTACACTTATAATCCACAAGGTGTCAGTCACAGCATGTGGAGCAGCTCAGTCAGGACATTTAGACACAAGAGGGGGAAAACTAGGTTTAAACTTGGATTATAAAGAAGATTATATAGTCAGGATACACTGAGCAATTTCTACTGTCTCTCTATTGGAATATTCCTCTTTCCCTCAATGCTGTGTCAAAGTGATGATGGCTAATGGCATTTTCTTTCAATTTACATTAATCCTAATGTTGTGGTTTCCTCCAACTTGGTATGGTTTCCTCTCTGTACCTTCTTCTATATCTGTGTGTTTCCCACCCTTCCCTTCTCTCAGCCTGCTTTAAGTCTTGTATTTGCCCTCTTCTCTTCCCTTGTTCCATCTCTCCGGTCTTGACGTTGATCCTGCAGAGCTCAGCAGAGCTCCTATGTAATTACAGCCCTATGGTCGCTGAGCAGAACATTTTTCTGCCCTGATGCAACACAATGTGTCTGGACTGTGTGAGGACCAGTGAATCCTTCACCCTGGCATCTCTCTGGCAACTCCAGAACAAATATCTAACTGAGGCGTCCTGGTGGGAATGAGAGCGCTTGAGAAAGATTTACTCTTTTATCTCTCAACCCTCTGGAGTGTCCAAAAGCACCAAATCCAGACTTCTTCACCACATCCAGACTAGAAAACAAAGCAGCGTGGAGCCCTACTGTAAATTTACCTCTAAAGTTCTGGCTGTAAACTCCATGAGGCCAGTTTCAGTTTGATGATGATATACCAAGTAAAACTGGAGACAAGCTCAAATAGATTTAGTATAAAATGATAGAACTGGATGGAACCCTCTTATATGTTAGATTTGACACCTTTGTTCACATTTGCAACATTTAAAATTCTTTATTGAGCATGATAGTGTTTTGAAATTAAAAAAAAAAGATTAAAAATCACATTTTATGTTGGACTAAAGGACTAAAAAAGACACTAAATGACCCAAAAAGGACACAAAATGACCAAAAAAGACACAAAATGACTAAAAAAGACACAAAATGACCAAAAAAGACACAAAATGACCAAAAAAGACACAAAATGACCAAAAAAAGACACAAAATGACTAAAAAAAGACACAAAAGAGAAGAAAAAATGACCAAAAAAGACACAAAATGACTAAAAAGGCACAAAATGACCAAAAAGACACAAAATGACCAAAAAGACATAAAATGAAAAGAAAAAATGACCAAAAAAGACACAAAATGACTAAAAAGGCACAAAATTACCAAAAAAGACACAATATCTGAAGAAAATAATACCAAAAAAGACACAAAATTATCAAAAGAAGACAGAAATACTTACAAAGACATGAAAATAATTTAAAAAATGGACAAAATAGCCCAAGACTCCATAGAGTTAATGACTGTTTTATCTAGCAGGCAGGCGGAGAAACGCATGTGTGTGTGTGTGTTCAGTTGGAGGGTTTTTTAAAGATGAGTTGAAGTTTAGGGCAAAGTGATGATGTGTTGGCCAAAGAGAAGCTAAAATAAATTGGTTCTGTTTAGTCTGAGGACAGTGTGTTAAAGGAAAAAAAGCATGACTGGGTCAAACAGGGATGGCGTGTCAATGAATAGAATACTGAGGCAGAGTGATGTAATACCAGACTAGAAGTTGAAAGCCGCTACAGGCTGATTCACTAGTGCAGAGCCCGGAGGAAGTATTCATATAGTGGGAGATTAAGGAGATTTTTCAGTTATGGCCAAATGAGGGTGTGTGTGAAAGTGGGATTTACAATGAGGTGTAATACTCTATACGCCTAATGTTAATATACAAAGTGTATATTGGGTAATACATGGATGTACATTGAGATATACAGAGACAGAAATAGGAGGGAATAAGTTTACATGCAGCTCAAACAGATGGATGTGAATAACAGATTACTAGGGCTCCCATGTGTCCTGCAAGCAATTTGTATTCTGTCCTACAAAGTCTAACTGCAGTAACTACATTTTTGGTCGAAATTGAGTTATAACTAAAAATGAACTCCTTGATGTCTGTTTTATCTTGTGACAAAGTTTTAGATTTCAATTTTGTTTTTTTTCAGAGAAATAATGATAAGAAAAAAATTGCAGTAACTACAAAACTACAACTCAAAACTAAAGCAGACAGCAGTAACTACACTTACCACGGTCTGCTTTGGATATATATACAAATTTAAACATAAAACCAAAGCAAACGTAAGTTTGATTTATAATATTAAGTCTAAAATACACAAATCTTTGAATAGAGTTATTAAACACTTATAACAGAATCAATTTGAAAATGTTTATAACTGAAAAGAAAATACAAAAACTGAAAGAAGACGACAACACTGTAGTTTTGGCTTCAGTATTAGAACCTTTTACAGCAAAACCAGAGTGCAGTAACTGCATTTTTGCGGTCAAGTGTCAAAGTCATATCAATGACCTACCAATAACCCATTTGGCTGGACAGTTACAAAAACTTAAAAGCAGTTTTTCTCAGTTTCACCCTTTGCGTAGTTACTGCAGTTAGGCTTTGTAGGGCAGTATTGTCCTGGACAATTATAAGTGTGTTTTAGATCATTACTCAGATCACCTATGTCAGGGATGGCAACTTAAATGCTGCAGGGGGCCACAATGTTTCATGTTCACTACCACAGGGCCACATATAGGAGCGTGCACTTAACCAGATATGATGAAACTTAACATATTTCATGCTCAAATGCATGTATAACAGTATAAATAGGAATACAAAAGGTTGTGTGGAGTTTCTCCCTGTGTCAGCTTGGGTTCTCACCAGGTTCTCCAGCTTCCTCCCACAGTCCAAAAACATGCACTTAGGTTTAATTGGTGACTCTAAATTGCCCGTAGGAGTGAATGAGAGCATGATTGTCTGTCTCTATGTGTCAGCCCTGTGATAGTCTGGAGACCTGTCCAGAGTGTTAGATTTTGCTTTAAATTTGTCAACTTCCTCTGCATTCGTTTCTGTCTCTGTTTAGCATCTTCCAGTCTGTCCTTACATCACATGCATGGCTCCTTTTTCTCCACACAAACTTGGCTATCAGTCAGATTTTTCATTTTATTTTAAATAACAAAGTATAAAGCTGCCAGGAACCCAAAATACAAACAAAAGACACAGGTTTCTATGGAAATGTACCATTTTTAAAAAACATTTATACACAAAAAAACAGCAGAAAAAATAATACATAATAAAACTGCAAAACAGTCTATTTGCATGTAGATTTAACATAGTAATAGTTTTCATTGTAGAAAGAAAATTAGAAACATAAATGTCACACTGTGAAAGCTCCTATGATTGAACTTTCAACTGGCTTTCACAGCTTGTCTACATATCATATATAAATAAAGTTATTACTGTAAATAAAACGTGTATTTCCAATAAATAGATGGACTCTGGAGGGTTAATGTCGGACTACTCAGTTCATTTTTACTACACGTGAGAAAAATTCCACTGTCCAACCCTTTAACCAAGCAGAGCAACAGAACGCTGAGCAATACATGCAAGTTTGGACAATGTTGGTTTGTTTTCAAGCACGAAAAAACGTGTCATGATGATTTCCTTAAGTGTGATTACATTCAGACACACTTTATGTTGAAACAAGCTTTAAAACTTGCTTCATAGATCTGCATCATGGAAGGGCCCTGGGAGAGTGTTGTTAAGATAAAACTTAAGAAAGTTCTTAAGAACAAAAAAAATAAGATGTTCCTAAGAATGTTCTTAAATGATATTCACCATTTTTTTCTCTAAGAATTGTCGTATGTCTCAGGAACTTCTTAGTTTTCTCACTTAGGACGTTATCAGATTTTAACTTAAGATCACTAGATCATTAATTAAGTAGCATCAAATACAACAACTGCCTCTGTGATTTACTAAGAGAACATTGTAGTGTAATCTAGGAATATATAGACCGACATGTCACACAGACTGAAAGGACATTTACATTATACATCAACTGCCAGAATAATATATTTTTTTAAAAATCTGACCAAATTCAGTGAACAAAACTTGTTACCATATTGTCTAGGACTGAACTAAATATTAAAGAAATCAAATGAATGTCATACAAATGTGTTTAAGTAAATACAAATCAAGACGTTTCTTTCCACTGTAGCTGTTTTCAGACTGCTGAGGGCTTCTCTTAAAGTTGTGAAGAAATATGAGAAGAAATCGAAGAACTTTGTTTTCAAGAATCTCATTTGTTCTCAAGTTCTATCTTAGGGAAAAAACTAAATAAAAGACAAGATATTTTTCATGAATACCAAAATCTTCTTAAATTTTGTCTTAAGAGCAAAGTTAAGAAAAAAGTGGCACTTAAGAAGCGTTTTTTTCTTAAGAATGCTTTGTGATTCAGGCCCCTGGTCATATCTTGCATTGTTAATGATTTTTATTTTGTTGTCGTCTTGTGAATTGGATCCGCTCTTAAGTGTAACGGTTGCTGCCTTGGCCCTTCTAACAAGTTTAGAAAATTAAAAAAAAAATTGTCCAGGAGTTTTTTTTTTACACAATCCGAAACAAAAACAAAACCTCCTTGGCAGAGGTGGTTACGTTTTGGCAAACAGTTTCCTGTTTACACACACAGAGAGAGCAACTTCAGCACTTTTAGAGTGGTGTTACTGGTGACCTGACAAATTCCACCACAATATTCACTCTCCTGTTAGACCTGGTGGAGTCTGTGTGTCCCGCCTTTACAGGAAGTGACTAAAACTTCTCAAAGCAGCCCCTGAAGACTCTAAACTTGGAGAACTGACGCCATCGAGGGATTTTTTTCTACATGTCCTAAAACCAGTCTGATGTCATGGGGTCCTTTTTGACCCCTGAGGACCATGGGTGCTATAAAAATGTATAAAACACGTAAAAATGTCTGAAAAAAAGTTGAAATTTATATTATCTATAAAGGACGCAGATGGGCACATACAGTACAGGCCAAAAGTTTGGACACACCTTCTCCTTCAATGCGTTTCCTTTATTTTCATGACTATTTACATTGTAGATTCATCAAAACTATTAATGAACACATGTGGAATTATGTACTTAACAAAAAAGTGTGAAATCACTGAAAAAATGTCTTATATTCTAGTAAGCAAAGGGTGGTTACTTTGAGGAATCTAAAATACAAGACATGTTTTCAGTTATTTCACACTTTTTTGTTAAGTACATAATTCCACATGTGTTCATTCATAGTTTTGATGCCTTCAGTGAGAATCTACAATGTAAATAGTCATGAAAATAAAGAAAAACGCATTGAATGAGAAGGTGTGTCCAAACTTTTGGCCTGTACTGTATGCTGAAAATTTCAAGCAATTCTATGAAAGTTAACCTTTATTAATCGTTTGTTGAAAATGATTTGGGGTCAAAAAGGAGCCCAGGAGGGTTACGTGAGAGTAAAGACTTAAAATGCACATTTTCTAAAGTTTTATTGAATTTTTGTGTTTCCATCAAGCTTTTTTCTCATGCAAATAGAAACACGTTTATGAAAACACAACTAGTGTGAAGTCAAAACTTCCTCCTGCAGCTTGAACCAGGATTCTGTCACCAGGAAGTTCTGGACCTGCCCATCCTGTCAACTGCCAGATTTTGAAAAAAAAAAAAAAAAAAGATCCTCCTTGCAAATCTAAAGTGGAGCAGCTGGACAGCAGCGTGTCCACAGACGAAGAGATGACTCAAAACAATGTTTTCACAGTTGTGGCTCTTCTACAGCAGCGTGAGTGACGGCTGGAGGACCACAGAGGACCACCTGGAGCAGAGAGGACCATGTTGAAGCCCTCCACCACCAGAGGCAGTCAGCTGAGCTAGGCTGCTCTCCTGCTGATGAGTGGGCAGTAAAAACAATATGTTTTCGCTCTGTAAGCAGTCCTCCTCCTCCTCCTCCTCCTCCTCCTCCTCCTCCTCCTCCTCGCTGTAACCACATAGATCTTTGTGTCCAGCGCTGTGAGGACCTCGGCGTAGAGGCCCACTGAGCTCCACTTTCAAAGGCAACTCTTGATGTGGCCTTTCTGATCTCTGCATGTCTCACTGACTCTCCTCCTAATCTCCTCTCTGACTTTTCTTTCTCTGTCTGGACTCTATTTACCCTCACACACACACACACACACACACACACACACATTCTTGTACTTCTATCTTTGTGAGGACCCTCATTGGAATGGTGAATTCCCTTGCAAGGTTAAAAGTTTTAATTTTGTTGTGAATTTTTGTTTTCAAATTCAGTTCGTTTTAATGAGTTTTTAGAGTGAGTTTGCTAGTTTTAGTTTAGTATTTTTTTTTTTTTTAATGATTAGTATTAGTTTAGTTTTTATTAGTTTTAGTTTTTTTGTAATGGGGTATTTGTTGGGTGGGAGATTAAAAGAGGTCGCAGTAAATTTTGCCTTTATTTCCTTTGTCTTATGGATCTTCAAAAAGTTGACAAAGATGAAAATGAAGGACATTTTCACTATAATTTTAGTTAGTTTTAGTTAGTTTTGTAACCACACAATACAGTTTCAGTTAATTTTTTAAACTCTCATTTTTGAGAGGACCGGCCAAAATGTCCTCACTTTGCAAAAATGTCCCCACTCTGTTGGTTAAAAACGT
Organism: Centropristis striata; assembly: GCF_030273125.1. Taxonomy (NCBI): domain Eukaryota; kingdom Metazoa; phylum Chordata; class Actinopteri; order Perciformes; family Serranidae; genus Centropristis; species Centropristis striata. The sequence continues at coordinate 4,908,819 of NC_081527.1, read as the reverse complement.
GTTCCGGTCCTCACTATGTAGGAAGTACAAGAACACACACACACACACACACACATTCTTGTACTTCTATCTTTGTGAGGGCCTTCATTGGAAGAGTGGATTCCCTTGCAAGGTTATAATAGTTTTGGATTTAATAGTTAGTTTAATTAGTGTTTTGTAATGGGGTATTTGTTGGGTGGGAGATTAAAAGAGGTCACAGTAAATTTTGCCTTTATTTCCTTTGTCTTATCCATCTTCATTATGTATGAAAAAAGTTGACAAAGAGGAAAAGGAAGGACATTTTCACAATAATTTAATTAGTTTTAATTAGTTTTACTTAGTTTTGTAACCACAAAATACAGTTTCAGTTAGTTATCTTTTTTTTTTTAACTTTTATTTCAGTTAACGAAAATGTTTTTTCAATTCTAGTTTTCGTTATTTTGTTTGCTTTTCGTTAACTATAATAACCTTGTTCCCTAGCCCCTTACGTTAACCCTAACATGAACCTAACTGTAACCTTTAACCCTAAAATAAAGTGTTCTGGTCCTCACTATCTAGGAAGTACAAGAAGACACACACACACACACACACACACACACACACACACACACACACACACACATTCTTGTACTTCTATCTTTGTGAGGACCCTCATTGGAATAGTGAATTCCCTTGCAAGGTTATAATAGTTTTGGATCTTTCATTAGTTTTAGTTTAGTTTTTATTTCTTTGAAATGAAATGAAATGCAATACATTTTGCAATTTTATCATCTTCATTATGCATGAAAAAAGTTGACAAAGATGAAAATTAAGGACATTTTCACTATAATTTTAGTTAGTTTTGTAACCACACAATACAGTTTCAGTTAATTATCATTATCATGTAACCTTTAACCCTTAAAACAAAGTCTGAAATCTAAAAAAAAAAAGCCTTTAAAGAAGTGAGGACCGGCCGAAATGTCCTCACTTTTCAAAAATGTCCTCACTCTGTTGGTTAAAAACGTGTTCCGGTCCTCACTATGTAGGAAGTACAAGAACAGACACACACACACACATACACACACACACACGCACACACACACACACATGCATACTTGCTCTTATAGATTTCTTTGACGCTGTGACTCCAGGGAATCTGGCCAGTGTCATAAAACACATGTGAAGAGAGTTTAGAGACATGATGAGAGACAGGCGTATCTTGTCACTCCTTCAAGTTTAAACTTCCCCCTTGATACGTACACACCCTTCCCCCTCCCTCCCCCTCCTCCTCCTCCCCCCTCCTCTCCTTTGTGATGACATGTATGTGCTTATGGAAACCAGATGTTGCAATGGAAGAGGCGAGAGAGAGAAAAACCAAGCATGAGGTCGTATGATACTTCATTAAACCTCTGAAGTCCAGAAGATTTTGATTAAAATTTGCCAACTTCATATGCAATAACCCTATTTTTTTTTTTTTTACTCTTTTTTCATTCTGCCTGTATATGCAACTTAAATAATAATTACCATGCCATGCCACAAAAACCAAACAATTACCAAAAAAACCCCATGAAAAAACACAGATAACACACAAAAAACACAACATTTTTACAAAAAAACACAAAAAATAGCCCAAAATCACACAAAAACCAGTAAACAAAAAAAAGATTGCATTAAAAATGTTGAAACGCACACTGCAAAATCTCTGCAGTAAAAGTAAAATCATGTTACATTTGACCGTGGTGATTTTAACCATTGCTGAAAAAGAGTTAACACACTAAGTTGGACATCAGCTTGTGGAAAAGCCAGAAGTTTAGAGCGAAGCTGACAGCAGGGAAACATGCTGCTCAAGTTTTTACGTCGTGAAGAAGTCGTGAGAAAAGAAAGAAAGCGCCAGAGCACGACTTCTTCATGACGTCACGACGTAAAAACGAAGCAGCATGGAGCCCTGCTGGCAGCTGAACTCTAAAGTTTTGGCTTTTCCGATTTTCTGTTTTTTTCAAATTTTGCGGTGTGCGTTCAGCATTTTTAATGCAATATTTTGTATTTAATGTTTTTTGTGATTTTTTGTGTATTTTTCTGTTTTTTGTTAAACAAAATGTGTTTTTTGTGTGTTTTTGTGTTTGTTTTTTTATGTGTTTTTGGTATTTTTTATTTTTTTATGCATGTTTTTGTGTGTTTGTGTGGGTTTTATGTGGGAATTTTTGTAAAAAAATTGGATGGATGGATGGATGGATGGATGGATGGATGGATAGATGGATAGATAGATAGATAGATAGATAGATAGATAGATAGATAGATAGATAGATCCAGTAAGTCAAAATGAAAAGACCAGGTCGTATAGGTCAGGTTGTGCTGAAAACAATGATACCAACATGGCACGGTAAACATTTTAATGTGATATATATACAGGCAGAATGAAAAAGAGTCAAAAACCAACAAAATAGCCCCAAGACTCCATAGAGTTAACAGACTGCAGGAGATGTGGGGAGAGGGGGGGGGGGCTGCTGCTTCTCTCTTGTGGTCCTGAGAGTTCAGACAGTGACTGTATATATTTAGATGCCAGATGAAATGTGCCCACTATCCCGACCAGGCCCTGAGTGGAGCAGAGGGGGGCTGTGGGGGGGTTTCCTTGCGGATATGTCTGGGTCAGCGTGAGGGGAGCCTGAATCAGCATCTCTCATGGTGGAGGTGTGTTTTTTTCTGCAGGGCTTGGGAAACCGCTTCCACACGACACGATCTGAACCTAAAGAAGTCTAAAATGTTGATTGTTCAACTTCCTTGCACCTGTGTTTTTTCCGCCCACACAATACCTCCATCCGACATTTAGAGCAGGCGGCTCCCACGGCGCACCACGCCCGACTTTAAAGTGCACACATTGTGTTAAATGTAACAAAAGCAGGCACGTCGAGTCAAACTGATAACTTTAAGCAGATTCAGCAGAAGGGTGGGGGCATGAAACTGCATTGCGAAAACCAAAGAGTTGGTAAAATATACGATGAAACAGAGAAAAGTGAGATTGGGACATCTGGGGCGTATAAAAAAAGTTATGTTTAACTAATAGGGAGAGTTATTTTCCATGAATAGTTCTGTGTGGAGCTAAATGGAATAATAAGATGCAGACATGACGGAAAAAGTATTAACTATTGATCCCTCTCTTTCACTGGCAGTGCACGCACAAATACAGTGTGTGTGTGTGTGTGTGTGTGTGTGTATGTGTGTGTGTGAGAGAGACTGGACCTCACAAGTACTGTATGTTAGAAACGGGCCACAAAAGTGACCAAAAAACTGGCAGGGGGACAAAAGTTTAAAATTTTGTTAAATTGAAGTGATTTTTGTGATTGGGATTTTTTTTTTTTATGTTACCTGATTTTTTACAGGAGTGTAGAAGCGCTGGAAAGGGTGGATCCCATAAATGAGTAAAAAACTGGTGGTGGTGGGGTGTGTGTGTGTGTGTGTGTGTGTGTGTGCATCTGTCCAGTGTGTAGTGCCTTGTTTAAAGGTCAGGTTTATTTTATTTTAAAACAACAAATTAACAGAAATCACTTGAATAGATTGCAAACTTTCACCAGGGAGTAACCTTTTCACAGCAGTCTGACATACATCAGGTGTGATTAATAACCTAAACATTGGCAAGCAGGATGTGGCGTAGTACTCGACGCCACAACAACACGCGGCAGTTGTAAAAGCCATTTGTGTTGCCAACTTAGACTCGATCTTACTCTTCTTAACGAGCTGCAGCGCCGGCGGCTCGTTAAGAAGAGTAAGATCGAGTCGAATCGGCACAGTCCTCCTGCAGCAGTCTCTCCCAGCTGCAGAGCCGGAGGGGACGTTAGACTTGGTCGTAGAGATTTTTACCTTTGCTGAAAAAGAGTTGATGCACTAAATTGGACATTGAAACTTGTAGAAAAACCAAAACTTTAGAGAAAAGCTGACAGCAGGGCTCCATGCTGCTTCGTTTTTACCTCATGAAGAAGTCGTGCTCCAGCGCTTTCGTGGACTCCAGAGGGTTAAAGATATCTCAGTCTGCACAGAGGTGGTGGACAGACCTGTAGACTGATGCTGCCACAGAGTCATCAGGGTTATCTCAGATTGGGTCGGGAGACGAGACGTTTTTAACTGAAAGCTTGTGTTACAACTGGGAGGTTGTCAGTTGGAAAGACACTGACATTTACCAGCCACTGAGTGTTTTAACAAACACTCAAATTGCATTATGGGAAGTACAGGTACAACTCAAAAAATTTGAATATGAATCTTATGAATCTATATAATATATGAGTTTCACTTTCTGAAATGATTGACAAAATATATTGAACTTTTTCAGGATATTCTAATTTTTGGAGATGACCTGTATTGAATCAATTGTGACCATTGTTTTTTTTGTATCTATCTCTCACAAGTGTCTCAACTTTATAAAAGTGCAATAATAAATTGCTGTATTGTCCTTTTAAGGAGTGACTAAACAGTTCCCATACATCCTGGAAAAAAACAGGAAATTTAGGAACTCCTTTTCCAGTCATGGAAACACCTGAAAGTTAGTCAACATGACTAGATATCCTGGTAATAATCCATGTTGTTCTGGAGAATTTTTATTATATTTTGGTCCCGTCATGCATACTTTGTGTGTAACTTGGCTGTTAGCAGAATTAGCTGTGTGGTATGACCCAATAGAGGTGATTTCCAGATGCTGAGTGGAATGGAAAAACACTACATTTTACATTATATTTCAGCTGCCATGTTAGTCAACCTAATTAGCTCACGCCAGATGTGGAGCAAGTAAGCTTTTCAGCATCAAGTTCAACTTTTTGGAGCCACAAACTAAAATTTCAGTGAAGCAAAGCTAGTCAGACTAACATTAATTACTCTGACAGGTTTTTTAGTTGGTTTTGGTGGGGCAACATAACTAATGCTGGGCTTACACCAAAAGACTAAAAACTGAAAGTCTTTAGTAAATCTAGGAGTTTTACTGGAGTCACGGCGCTCCCGTCATCTCCATCGTTAAGTTTAAGGTAGTAATCTGCTCTGTTTCATATCAGTCTTTTCCTAGTCTTGGGTTTGGATCATATCAAACGTGGCAGCGAGATATAAACCTAGACCAGGGATGGGCAACTTAAATGCTGCAGGGGGCCACAACTTTTCATGTGCACTTAACCAGATATGATGAAACTGCAATTTTAAATATGTTTACAGTGCAGTAACTTAACATATTCATGCTCAAATGCATGTATAACAGTATAAATAGGAATACAAAAGGATTGAAGCAAATAGAAAATAACCACTTACTGTGATTTCTTTTTTTTCAGTGCAAGAACAGCAGACCAACATTAATGCAAGAAGTAATTTTGTGCATTTTTACACTGCTCTTCTAAGATTTGCTCAAATGCATGTAGTTGTACTGAGGGCCACTTCAAGTGAGGGTGCGGGCCGTAAGCGGGCCCTGGGCCTCCAGTTGCTCATCCCTGACCTAGACACACATCTGTCAGTGATCTCTTTTAATTCTTCTTCTTCTTCTTCTTCTTCTTCTTCTTCTTTATCGAATAGCCTTTCCTGATTTTACCTGAACTTTACCTTCCCTTGAACTGTCTTTTAATTGTACAGAACTATGTCATTCTCTAACATAATTTTTATCGGTTGTTTTATATCTGTTTTTAACTTGTCTTTGTGACATGCGTTTTAAAAAAAGTGCTCTATAAATAAAATTATTATTATTATTTGCTATAGCAGGTATGGGGGTGACTCCAAAGAAAGTTTCTTTTTGCAGAGTGTGAACCCTGATTAGTAAGTAAGATATAAGTCCTGATGGCAGCCAGAGGATCACTGCAAGCAGTTTTCATGTCTCTCCTTCCAGCTGTACTATGACTCCATCACCTCCACTCTTAGGTGGAGGGAGAGAACACACTGCACTGGCAGCTCTTTCTGCTCTATCTGTGTGTGTTTAGAGACTCAGGAGTGAAACCCCCTGTTCCTGTTTGTTGTATTAGTGCTCGGTGCAGGATGTGGCAGAGCTTTAACTGATGCAAATGAAAACCATGTGTAACCTATATAGCCACTCACCAGTTTCCCCTAAGAAATGCCCCTTTCACCATCCCACATCCTTGTTGCCAGGCAGAGTGCAACACTAACCATTCTCTGGTAATCATTCAGTCCCATTTAATGGGAAAGTTACTCAGTCTTCTCTCTGAGGTCGCTCCTGCAATTACAGTATGATGTTCAAGTTGGCTATTATAGGACACAATAGCCGAGAGCAGGACTTCCCCTATTTGGTAGTTTCCATTCATCAGCCTGCAGGCGAAACACATGCCAACTGTAACAGGCACAGGAAGTGTCCAGCGCAGAGACAGAAACATAAAAGGGAGCTGGGTAATGACGTCTGCTGAGTTCAATGTGGACAGAGAGATGAGGCTTTGAGATTAGTGCATGTCATGTGAGGGGTTAATGTTTGTAAATTGGCTTTTGTGGACGACAGAAATGCCAGAGTGAGGACTTGAAATTACCTTTTCATTTATCTGGGTGAAATGTGAGAGGCGGAGGAGTGGAGGCCGGGGCAGTGCGGTGTGGTCTTTTGTTGGGCTTTGTTAAAAAAAAAAAAAAGAGTGAGTCATTTCGCAGACAGTGAAGAAAAAAAGCTCTCCGGTTACACAGAGAGAAGAGAAAGGAGAGAGGACTGTGGGGAAGAATTATGCTGAGGCGAATCTTTTCTTCCTCTGCAGAATCAGCTGGGGAAGACAGAAAACATCAAATAGTGACCCACAGCTAAATGTCTGAGACCACAGAAGATACTTTAGACAAGCCAAAACATCATGCATAAATTAAGAAACGTACTGAAACATGCTGAGGGGAAAGAAAACTCCCCAAAACACATGAACTTTTCTTTACATTTCCTTTATTTTTGTGGCCTCAACAAAAGCCAACGTGAAGGAAATTTGGTATTTCTTGTCATGGTGGGACATGAAGTAGGCGGCGACCTACTTGATATTCAAGACGCAAGGCATTGTGGGAACTCAAACTGTGAACTTTTATTTATCCTTTATCCTTTATTTATTTTCTCGAGGAATCATTGAGGGCAACACCTCATTTACAATGATGTCGATGATCACAAAACAGAGTACAGAGAAAACACAAAACAGTACAGAGAAAACACAAAACAGCAAAGACAAAAAACATGCACAAACATTGAAAACAGTTACAGTGAAAGGCAGAGGGGAACTTGTAAATGAGTGGGGTCTGTCCTGATGTATTGTATAGGGCAGGAAGATAGGACCACATTGAGTCTTGCTGAAGAGCCAATGCTGAAAATTGCAACAGTCATAAGTGGAGCGGTGTACGGGGCTTTGTTGTACTGTAAAAGAGTTATTCGGGATTGTGCGGTGTATGGGGCTTTGTTGTACTGTAAAAGAGTTATTCGGGATTGTGCGGTGTATGGAATACAAATGTGCTAATAAAACTTGCTGAACAGTATTGAGTGCTTTGACCAGCTCACCCATTAACTTAGTGCAGTTGTCAAAATCTCCATAACAACACCGTACCGTTGGCGACAGAAAAAAACAAAAACCAATGACCAAAAGAGACACAAAATGACAAAAAAGACACAACAAAAGACACAAAATGACAAAAAAGACACAAAATAACTAAAAAAGACACAACAAAAGACAAAATGACAAAAAAAGACACAACAACAGACACAAAATGACAAAAAAGACAAAATAACTAAAAAAGACACAAAATTACCAAAAAAGACACAAAAAGACACAAATGACCATAAAAGACACAAAGTGACTTACAAAGACACAAAAAGACATGAAAAGGATTCAAAGATGGACAAAATAGCCCAAGACTCCAAAGAGTTAAGCAACTTTGAGTACCTTTAAAAGCGCTATAAAAATTGAATGTATTATTATTATTATTATTATTAACAATTCAACAGATCCAAAGCGGCTCCCATCCCCCTCCCCCACTGCTCCGTCCCGCTGTGTGTCTGGCCTACATGATGCAGTTGGAATTCCAGATGTTGCTCATGGAATTCTGCTCCATCTCTGGCATCCAAATGTGACTTAACCCTCCTCACTCCTCCTCCTCCTCTTTCCCCCCCACAAAAAGCCTCGTGATCCCCCCCCACCCCTCCTCCTGCCCCAGCTCTTCAAAACACTGCAGCAAAGTGGAGACAAATGGGCGCCCTGAATCTTCTCTGCACAATAGGAAAATCCCTCATCATCTTCATTACATAAAGCTCCGTTGCTGTAATCATAACATATCATGGAGGTGGCGACCCCCACACACTCCGTCATCTTTACAGTGAGTCGACAGGCTGTATGGCAGTTGTTCATTAGCGGGATCATTAAGGAGTGGGGAGACGCCTAAGTTTGCTGTTTGAGCTTTTATTGGCTGGTGTTGGATGGGAGTGTACATATGCACGGCGCATAATGCACAAATAAAGACTTTTATTGCTGTTCAAAACATGCATGAGAGCATGTTTGTGTTGCTATACTTGCGAGGACCAAAGTTAAACTTCTCCACTGCTTATCAAACCTGAAATCCAAACCATTGAATAAAATAACACATGCTCCATTTCCCCCTCCATCTTCCTGCTCTTTAACCCTTTGGAGTTTGGGGCTATTTTGTCGGTTTTGGACTCCTTTTCATTCTGCCTGTATATAAACCACTTAAAAATCTTTACCATGACGTGTTGGTATCATTGTTTTCAGCACAACCTCACCTATATGACCTGATTATTAGTTTTTAAATTTTCAATTACTGGATCAACATGTTAAACACAAAAAACCCCACTAGAAAATGACAAAAAACACACATAAAAACACATAAAACCACAAAAAAACACACAAAAAATAAAAAAATCACACACAAAAAACAAAAAAACCCACTAAATTACAAAACACACACAAAAAACACACTCAAAACACCAAAAACAAAAAAATTATAAAAACACTCATAAAAAACACACAAAAAACAAAAAATTACAAAAACACATAAAAACACACAGACAAAAAAAACACACAAAAAAAACAGTAAACACAAGGATTACATTCAAAATGTTGTATGCAAAATCTCTTTGCAGAAAAGTCTCTGCAAAAAAAAAAGTTAAATCATGTTACTACCCTTTCGTGGACTCCAGAGGGTTAAAGGATTTTTTTGGTCCTCACAAGTATGGAAACACAAGAACACTGTATAGCTGAGATATGTTTTCCTGCTGTGCAGCAACGGCTTTTACACAATCCTCCTCATCCCTGTTTCTACTTAAGCTTTGGATCCAGTCCGCGTTTTCCGACCCAGTTTCCAGGCCTGCCAGTTTCCGAGCCCCAGTAACGCAGAGTGGTGCAGTCGGGGAGCAAGAAACCTGGAGGTCCAGGAAGACTGGAGGAAGACCAGACGGATGAGCAATGTGATGTGTGTGAGAGGTGAAGGCCGAAGAGTCCAGGTAAGAGCTGGATTATATGTCAGCACTTAGTTCCTAAGTGGAAATATTACAGCAATAAAGGGAGTGAATGCAGTTTAACTCGTGGCAAAAGGAGAGAAATATTAAGTGGATGATTTACTAAGTGAAAATCAAAGCACGGAAAGCCTTTTGAAATTACTTTATTTTGTAGGAAAAGCTTTAAAATATAAGTAGGAACACAAACACAAAGCTAGATCATTATCAGTATCAGTATCACTAGTATCATTATCATTGTTGTTCGACTAGTTTAACCCCTCCCTGACTAGTAATGTAGCACCATGATTCAAAAAACTGTAAACAAGTACAATGACAAAAAGGAGTCATTTTTTAGATCTTCAATTTATTTCATTCATTTGAGATGGATTCAAAGTAAAAAAAAAAAAAAAAGAAATAAAAGAACAATCAAGTTTCAAGAATACATAACCCCCTTCCCCATTCACTGTCCCCACACATATAAAATTAAGGCCACTTTCAAAACTGTATGTCACTGTCCAGCAGGACTTTTTAATGACAATGTACAAAAACACATTCAACAATAACAATAGTATTAGTCATAACAATAATGACAACATCATTTATAATAATAATCAGCACTAAAGACAGTGATATAAAAAAGAAAAAAAAGACACAGTCGTATTTATTGCTTTACTCTGATATGAGTGCATCTCATGCTTCATAAGGACTCGAGCTAATAGTCAGGCAGCTTAGCTAAATACAGGGGACACGCCGGACAAAAGCACCAACAGCCACCCATATAAAGTCTATGAGAACCAATACATCTTCCAAGCCACTCAGAAGGTCAATCTTGGTGTCAAAATCTACATTTTCTGGGTCAAGGAATCATTTAAAGCTATCGAGAATATCACTAGATGATTATTTGATCAAATAGATGGCAGCCATATAAAGTCTATGAGAACCAATACATCTTCCAAGCCACTCAGAAGGTCAATCTTGGTGTCAAAATCTACATTTTCTGGGTCAAGGAATCATTTAAAGCTATCGAGAATATCACTAGATGATTATTTGATCAAATAGATGGCAGCCATATAAAGTCTATGAGAACCAATACATCTTCCAAGCCACTCAGAAGGTCAATCTTGGTGTCAAAATCTAAACTTTCTGGGTCAAGGAATCATTTAAAGCTATCGAGAATATCACTAGATGATTATTTGATCAAATAGATGGCAGCCATATAAAGTCTATGAGAACCAATACATCTTCCAAGCCACTCAGAAGGTCAATCTTGGTGTCAAAATCTACACTTTCTGGGTCAAGGAATCATGTAAAGCTGTTGAGAATATCACTAGATGATCATTTGATCAAATAGATCAATGTTCATTTTCACCCAGACTGGTAGGCGACTCGCTTCAAGTGCTGCAGCAGGGAATCCTGAGCTGAAAATGTTTGGAATCTTATAATTATGTAAATACATGGCCAAAAATGAACATATCTATTTGAGCATCTAGTGATATTCTCAGTAGCTTTAAATTATTCTTTGAGCCAGAAAATTTATATTTGACACCAAGATTGACCTTCTAAGTGGCTTGGAAGATATACTGGTCATAGATTTTATATGGGTGCCATCTCCGATCCGCAATCTTGTGGCTCCTATCAAAAATTGAAACCTATAGTGACAGAGAGCATGTGGAAAAAATGTGATGCTTTTGTCCGACGTGTCCCCTTTCTTCCCTAATCTGGTCCTAAACTATCTGACTATAATGTTTTCTTTCCCTTTTATGGTACTGGCTCTGACATGTTGCTTTACTGGAAGATTAAAAATCACAATGACTGTGCCACTGTGGTTTCCCCAATGTGTGTGCTAATAATAATGCGAGTGTGTGCAAGTTAACACTCGTAACTTTCTCATAGAAACATGCTGGAATGCATGGAGATGCAGCTTCGAAGCGGAAATTCACAAGGACACAAACACTGACCACTGACAAAAAAAGTAAAAATAAGACATTGAAAAAGGCTAAAACAAACAGCAAAGAGCTGGCGTCAGTAACCGCGGGGAAAAGAGGCAGATGATGGGAGGGAGAGAGAAAAAAAATGGAGGGATGGAGTGGTTGAGAGATAGAGCAAAAGGAATCTGGCAGTGGTACGAATAGTTTAAAATGCAAGTGTGGAGCTTTTCCTTCTGCTCTTTCCCCGGTTTTATCTCGTCTGCTCTGCTCATAATCAACATTTCCTTCCACTTTTTTCCTCTCTCTCTTTCTCTCCTCGTCTTTCTCTCCTTTCTCCCTCCTGAACATGGTCTCACAGGAATCCGTGAAAAAGCCACGGATTCGCTTAACTCAAAATCCGTGGAATAGCCACGGAATCACTCAAATTTCCGTGAAACTGACACGGATTTCGCTACAATGCAAGTTAATGACAGTCATATCCCGTGGCTATTCCATGGATATTTTTCCTATTGGTTTGTTCCAAGTCACGTGACTTTTAAGGTCCCGGCAGTCAGAACAAAAACATGGCGGACAGTTCTCTCATTTTTAGTGAAAAAAAATCAATATTTTGACTTAGTTTCTGCATAAAAATGGATTTTGATCACATTTCTAGCGAGAAATATATGTTTTATTTTCTAAATATTCACTCAGTGAATGTACATAATCACTTTGTATGTTGGAATAGCCACGGGATATGACTGTCATTAACTTGCATTGTAGCGAAATCCATGTCAGTTTCACGGAAATTTGAGTGATTCCATGGCTATTCCACGGATTTTGAGTTAAGCGAATCCGTGGCTATTCCACGGATTCCTGTGAGACCAGGTTGCCCTCCTCCTCCTGCGTCTACACCTTGTCCAGTAGAGATCGTTGGCAGTAGAGGAGTCGGCGTGGGGTGCCGTACCGACGGAAAAACACCAAAGCGGCCAGCGTCGCAATCACACAAACTAACAGGAAGAGAGGCACGACCACGGCGGCCGCCCCACTGCCTCCTCCTACTCCTTCCTGCTCATCCACCTCGATAATAATCACCTCCGTCTCCTTCTCTGTCTCCTTCTCTGTCTCCCTCTCCCTCTCTCTTTCCCTTTCTCTGTCTCTGGTTCTGTCCTTGTCCTCCCTCTCCTTCTCCCTCTCCTTCTCCCTCTCCCTCTCCCTCTCCTTGTCCCTCTCCTTGTCCTTGTCGTGTCCGCCTCCTCCACCTCCTCGTCCGTCCGTCTTGGGGTCTTCGTTGGGGCAGCCCATCCAGTCACGGAGAGCCGATTTGGGGTATCCAGGCTCCACGCGCATCATCTGGTTGTTGAACTTCCAGTACTTGTTGGCTTTGTAGAAGTAGGTGTGCGCTGAGGGGGTTTGAAGAAACAAAAATAGTGAGAAATAAACATTCAATGGCTACTTCTGCAACTGTTGGTCAGGCATGATCTAGATCAGGCATGTCCAAACTATTCCAGAAAGGGCCGGGCTGCTGCAGATTTTTGTTTCCAACCAATCAAGAGCGGCTGTGGCTCAGTTGGTAGAGTGGGTTGCCCCCCAACCGAAGGGTTGGTGGTTCAATCCCCGACCATGGCAGCCTACATATCGAAGTATCCTTGAGCAAGATACTGAACCCCAAATTGCTCCTGATGCTGCGTTCATTGGTGTGTGAATGAATTCTCAATGGTGGCAGGTGGCAGCCTCTGCCACCAGTATGAATGGGTGAATGAGTCAGTCTGTAGTGTAAAGCGCTTTGAGTGGTCGCTAAGCGACTAGAAAAGCGCTATATAAGTGCAGGTCCATTTACCATTTACCATAACACACCTGATTGGACTGATCAGCTGTTTGAACCCTGAGATCAGTTGACTAAATTAGCCATTTGACCCCAATTGGGGTTGCGAGATAATTTCTGGGGATCGCCAAATCATTTTGGAAAAATATAAATGCACAAAATGAATATTAAATTACATAATTTCAGACAGGGAGATGTTTTAGTTGTTGTCTGCTTCATTATTTGTCCAAAATTTGTCGTATCAACTGAGTTTGTATGATCTGAACTATGAGATTCTGTTGTTGCTTTGCCGCAGCTGCAGTTTGCTAGCAGCTAGCTATAACTGATGCTGGAAAAATGGAGCGATAGCTGCAAAGAAAAGCTTCAGACTGGGTCAGCAGCAGCAGCAGCAGGGGTCAAAGGTCGACCACCAGAAAGCCTCAACTCTCTCAACTCAACTCAACTTTATTTGTAAAGCACTTTAAAACAACCACAGCCACAACAAAGTGCTGTACAAAAGAAGTTCTTGAAGTATGGCTTTTCGTGCATGACAAAAAACAACACAGAATATCCACGGTGTGTTATTTTTTCTGTGTGGCAACGAAAGCTTGAAACCAGTAAAACTGAAGAGACAAGTGGGGGGTCATGGACAACATCCATGTTAAATTTGGGGTCGCGACTCAAAAAGGTTGAGGACTACTGGACTAAATGACTCGTGCCTGTTGTTCTTCTGCTTGGTTGGAAGGAAAACCTGCAGCCACATGGCCCTTTCTGGAATAGTTTGGACATGCCTGATCTAGATCTAGATCACATCATAAACACCATAAACAGCAGCCTTACCTTGGTCTTTGCTCATGAAGGCTGACTTGATGTTGTCAGGCACTCCTTGCCAAACACTCACAGCTTTGGGATAGCCATCGTCAACGCTTCGTGTATCTTCATTGAAACGGTAATATCTAAACAGAATGAGGAGGTAAAGACAGGAGTTAATGATCTGCCTCAGTGCCCTGAAAGACTTGGACTTGTCTTAAATTCATCCACACTTGACTTAGACTTGCTCCAAAAGAATGAAATAAAGGACTTGAGTTTCTCTGACTAAAGGATTTGGGACCTGACTTGAGAGTTCTGACAGAAGTTAAACTTGACTAAAACCTGTTCTAAAGGACTTAAGACTGAAAACTTGACTTTTCTTTGGCCTAAAGAATTTGGGGCTCGACTTGACACTTTAGACAGCTTGGACTTTTCCTAAAAAAACAAAAAACTTGACTTGAAGTTGGCTTGAATGACTTAAAGTTTAAGTTGAAATTATACATATACATATATATATATATATATATATATATATAAAGTATAAAGTGATATATAAAAAAATGTGATATTTTTATGTAAAACCATTGAAATGTTAATTTCTAGTAGAAGAAATGAAATATTATTAAAACAAATAAACGTGTAATCATTGTAATATATACAGGGCCAAAGAATCACTTTTTTGCTGAATTAGACCTTCAGGAAGATTACAAAATAAGTGTTGCATTGTTTTTCCTGCCAAAACATGCTAGATAGACTTGAATAAAGGTGTTGCCTGGTCTTAGGGCACGTGGAATCCCAGTTGGGTTGTTTTTTTTCAAACCAAACCAAACCATAGACTTGTAATTGGGGCTGTTTATGTGGGTGGCAACAGTAATTGCTGACTACCACATTTTACCGAGCTGTTTAGTAACAATGACGATGTTGTAAATATGGCTTTCAGTGTCCTCAGGGTTCGTTTCACTGTTTACATGAAATGCAGGTTTGTAATGCAGGATGATTTCAAGTGTTTTGACCTTATATGGGCAACATATAAACATTATTCTCCTTGGGATCAGTAGTTTATAAACGTAAGTACAGTTTCATTGCGGGATATGACACACACACACACACACACACACACACACACACATACAGAAGAAAGATGACTAACTTGTTTGCTCTGAAGTAAAATGTCTGTCCAGTGGGGGTGTAGAAGATAGCAGCATCTATCCGATCTTTGGGGAGCCCGGTGCCCATTTCCTTCAGACTTTTAGGGTAACCAGGATCCAGAACTGATTCAGTGAAGACCCAATACCTGTCCCCTAGAGAGAGAAACAGACAAAACACACACAAAATAGCTGTAAAATGTTTCCTGTTTAGTTTAGTTCATTATTAAGATCCCCATTAGCTGCAGCAAAGCCACAGCTATTCTTCCTGGAGTCCAACAGTATCAAATATACAGTTGAAAACACAAAACATAAACATTATAAAAAATAAAAATAAAAACAAATAACAAGTGAGTGATATGTTTCACATAACAAAACAAAAACAGAGTGAGCGTTTACACTTCTTAACTGTGCTTCATTCATTCTTTGTTATATTAATTATTCACATACTAATCCATATTACACACATTTCTACATATCATATATGTATAATACATCATTACACAATCTACTTACACATAATACATATCATATTGCATATACACTGCAAAAAAAAGAAAAGTTGGGTGAACTCAAAATTTCAAGGCAACAAACTTCGATAAAATTTTAAGTTGGGCAATTAAACTAAATTTTTTAAAGTTTTTTGTCAACTCAACTGTAAGTTGTACTAACTTACAATTTAACATTGTAATAACTTTTAATCCTTACTTACCTAACACCGCTATGAAATGTCAGCTAATGTTGTGACCACAATTTTGAGTTAGCATTGATACGCTAATGGCTACTCTTGTAGCTGTAACAAGCAGCGCCGCTAGCATCAGTTAGCCGCTAGCTTTCGCTAATGACCGAATTTCGCAACAAAGAAATAAGAGTTCGCAGAACTATTATCCCTTTGTTTTGAACCCCAACTTAAAGATATAAGTAACAACAACTCACCAACTTGTTTTTGAGCAGACAACTGGCTTCCTTTGTTGTGCTAACTTACATTATTGCCCTAAATGTCAATAATTTATATTTCCAAGTTTTACCAACTTAAATCACTGCTTTAGGCCAAAAAATACAAGTTGGCTTTTTTGCAGTGTACATTCATTCTACAGCATATACATTATAATAACATATATCATATAACTATAGAAATATACTACATACATATACATATACCATGTTTTCTTACTTTGATAAATACTATTTTATTAATATTTTGAATTGCTTTATGTTCGTGGTAAGTTATATATTTTTAGGCAGTTAATTCCATTCTTTCATACCTTTATACAGAACCGTTAGATCTAGCTTTAGGTAATGTAAAGTTTCCTACAGCTGCATGTCTGGTGATATATTAATGACTCTCTGCACTAAAAGCGAGGTTTTTAAACAAACCTGTCTGATGATATTTCAAATGTGTTGGCAATATACTGACTTACCTTTAAAGAAAACAAATTTCCCATCTTCCCTTTCAAAAGCCGCATTGACATGAGTGGGCAGTCCCCTCCAAAAGTGACCGATGGGCATGGGATATCCATCCAGGACGTGGTTGTTGCGTACTCTCCAGAACCATTTTTCCTAAGACAGAAAAAAAGATTTATTGCAAAAAATCTGCCAATGGAACAAGAACATTTGGCTTGTTAAGACTTTCCAAAACAAGTAAAAATATCTAATCTCAATAAACCCATAAATATCTTAGAATTAGTGTATTCTAACTAATAACAAGTTGTTGTTTTTTTCACTTTCAACGATTTCTATTGATTTTCAACAGTGAATTAACAAACAGAGTTCTGCTTGAAATAAGAAATTATAACTTTGAAATAGCAGTTTTATACTTGTAAGTGTTGATGAAACAGCTTTGTAACTTTTGATATTCTAGTTTCAAGCATGTATTTACTCAGTTTAGGTCATAAAATCTCAGTAACAAGCTGTAATATCTGATTTAGATAATTAACCCTTTGATGCACAACATGGGAGAGTTTTTATGTTCTATATCTTTGCAATAAATTATTTCCATCATTCAGTATTCCAGGTTTTCCTCGATTAGTTTGTTTTTGATCATCATACATCCTAATTTTATGTTTTCATTTATTCATTTTTTAATTAAATCCATTTTTGGACAATCACTACTCTTCTAATGCACAACATGGGTCAAAAATGACCCATATCCATTTTTTAGCTAAGTAGCTTGTTAAGCTAACTACTTAGCAAACTTCTTGGCTAAGTATTATGCTAAGCAGCTTGCTAAGCTAACTATATAACGTTAGCTAACTTCTTGGCTAAGTATGTAGCTATAGGTAGCTTGCTAAGCTAACTACTTAGCTAAAAAGGATGGGTTAAATGCAGAGGTTGAATTTTCCCATTGTGGGATTAATAAAGTAGAAGAAAAAAAAAACTTCTTGGCTAAGTATTTAGTAGAAACTTATCTCATGAAGTATGAGAAGCAAATGGAAATAATGATCTGTTTTTATCAAAAGCAAGATATTTATAGAATACTTGGAATATTAAATTATAAAATAAGTTGACATCAAAAGATAGAGCACAGAAACACACAGCAGCATTAAATAACATGGGGAATGAATGTGAGTCATTTTTGACCCATGTTGTGCATTAGAAGGGGGGTCAATATGTTGTGTTTTTATATAGTCTATGCGAACATAAAAGATGCTTACTAAGAAGAACTATCTTATCAGACAAAAAATAAGCATATATCCCCTCGATCTAAGATATTTAATCTTACTTATAATTTCAGTTTTTGCAGTGCAACCTGCAAGACAAACTGTCACATCAAAAGTCAAATAAGTTTTTTTTAAATGTACCTTGAACACAAACATTTCTCCTCTGAGGATGCCGATGGTGTCAAAGTGTCCGTCACAGATGTTGGGGCCAAAGCGAGGCTTGTCTGGTCCGTATGTGGGGTCGGGGTTGTGGTTCGGCGTACGTGGTGTTACGTACGGGGGGTTAGGGCCCGATCCAGACCCTACGCAAACAAGCACATATGACAATGAATTCTGTAATCTCAACCTTAATGCATGATCTGATGTTGGTTCCCATGGAGAAAACACATAACTCTATAGCAGATGATGGACTATGCAAACAAACATCCAACAAAAATAGAAAAGTCTTATACAGAAAAATGATTAGACTGCCCTTGTTTTCTTCACTTTATTGTTCATTTTAATGCCTGGTTCAACTAAAGGTACATTTGTTTGGACGAATATAATGATAACAACAAAAATAGCTCCTAAGAGTTTAATTTAAGAGCTGATATCTGGACAATTAACATGGTTTTATTTATAATAACCAAAATCATTATCAATTGTGTCTTTTTGTTGGTCACCATACGTCTTTTTTTGGTAATTTCGTGTTTTTTTATTGGTCAAATTACGTCTTTTTTGGTCATTTTGTGTCTTTTTTTTAGCCATTTTCCATGGTTTTCTTGAAAATTATTTTGTTTTTAAACGAGAAAACCATGGAAAAGGTCTAGATATCAGCTTAAATTAAACTCTTATGAGCTATTTTTGTAGTTTTCATTATATTTCTCCAAACAAATGTACCTTTAGTTGTACCAGGCATTAAAACGAACAAGAAATTGAAGAAAACAATGGTCTAATCATTTTTTCCATGACTGTAGAAAGAGTCTTATATATAATTGGGAAGATTCAATGTTTTACATCTACCTTTCTACAGATTTCTGGTGGTCTATAACAAAATAAAGATAGAACTCTTTTTTAATATAGTGATTTGGACGGTAGACTGTCGATAACGTACCATAAAGTTGCTGTACTCCTCTGCGATCATCGTCAGGAAGTATGAAGTTATCGGTGTCCATCCACTGGTAGAATGGAGCCATGATGGCCGAAGGGTCGTTGGAGTGCTCCAGACCCAGAGCGTGGCCCAGTTCATGGACCGCAACCAGGAACACATCATTACCTGAAACAGTGTCAACACCAAATAACATTTAACCCTCTGGAGTCCATCTATTTATTGAAAATACACATGTTTTATTTACAGTAATAACTTTATTTATATATGATATGTAGACAAGCTGATATTTTGCGAAAAAATGTTTACGAGATTAAAGTGGCAAATCTACGACAAAAAATTTTGCAGATTTATGAGATTTAAAGTGGTGAATCCGTGAGAAAAAAGTTTATTTTCCACCCACTTTTTTCTTGTAAATCTGTGACTTTTTTCGCACAGATTTGCCACTTTAAATCTCTTAAATCTGCAACTTTTTTTCTTGTAGATTTGCCACTTTAATCTTGTAAATTTGCAACTTTTTTCCTCTAAATATTAATTATTATTACAAGTCACTGAAAAATAACTCTATTTGTACGACTGTTTCTTGCAGATTTTTTTTCTAAATTTTTCATTTTTACATTGGAGGTCCAGGTCAATAAAGTTAATATTATTATATTATTATCATACTGATTGGTCAGATGTCATGGTGTCACTGTCTGTGACGTAGCCTGATCTTTGCTGATTAGCTGGAAGAAATCCATGTGGTTCTACGACCAAACAGAGAGACATGGGGACCTCATTTTGGATATTCGCTAAAGTTACCAAATATAGTTCTTCGCCTGATAAAGGGTTAAATGACTCTATTTTAAGTACGTCATGTGAGTACAGAAGGGGAAGAAGTAAATGTTGCTGTTTCCTCATCAGTAAATCAAAGATCAAATGATCTGCAGGTCATGAGAAGATGTGTCACACTCAAACAGCTGATGATGCAAAGCTGCAAATGTCTGCTGTGATCCAGAAATAAACACTTCTTCTTTTCTGCAGTATCAACACAGCCAGAGGCATTAACACGCTTAAATGTACTGACATGAGACAGGACGTGTTGCTGCTTGTGTTTTGCACACAACAGCAAAATTAAGAGACTCCCAAAATACCTCCCAACATTTATGTCATCAGGTTTCAGATCAAGGTTATAATAGTTTTGGATTTTTCATTAGTTTTAGTTTTAATTTCGTTGTGAATTTTTGTTTTCAAATTCAGTTAGTTTTAATGAGTGAATTTGCTAGTTTTAATAAGTTTTTTGGGGGGGGAAATGCTTAGTTTTAGTTTAGTTTTTATTAGTTTTAGTTTTTTTGTAATTGGGTATTTGTTGGGTGCCAGATTCAAAAAGGTCACAATAAATGTTTCTTTATTTCCTTTGTCTGATTCATCTCAGCCCCAATAAGTTTATTAAGTCATAAAACCAGATAGATCAAATAGGTTTTATATCAACCCAAAAGGTTTACGTATGAAAGAAGTTGACAAAGACGAAAACGAAGGACATTTTCACTATAATTTTAGTTAGTTTTGTAACATCACAAAATACAGTTTCAGTTAGTTATCGGTTTTTTTTTTAAGTTAACGAAAATGCGTTTTAACTTCTAGTTTTCGCTATTTCGTTACTTTTCGTTAACTATAATAACCTTGTTTTAGGCTAATTACTAATGACAAAAATCCCCCTCATGAATCAAAATGTCAGTTTTCAACTAAACCTCACCCATCAGATCCCGGTTCCCGATGGTCCACGGCTCAGCTGCGTCAAAGTGGGTGTCCCCACCGATGCCGTTACCGGGGAAATAGGCGTGTGCCAGGAAGCCTCCCTCGCCATCAAATGGGCTGCTGTCTCCATGGAAACCCTCAGCGAAGAAGAGCATAATGTCTGCAAACTCCTCCACCTTGTCCCGTATGTAGCTGTAGGGGATTTCCCTGAAACGAAGCGGCGTGACGCTCTCCCACACCTTGAAGGCCTTCCTGATGGCCTCGTGGGTCTCATACTCACCCACTTTAGGGGTGTAGTTCTGTATACTGTGTGGGTGAAGGGGGAGAAAAGTAATAGATGGAGTTATTTCCTCTTTTTAGGGAAACTATTTCAGTGAGTTTGGGTTTTCTAACATTGGCTCATAGCGTACGAATATATAAGTTCTGCAAAACAATCTTGAAATAGCTTAAGGCAGTGATTCCCGACCGGGGGGGCCAAATCTACAAACTCACAACACATGGCAAGGCTTCATGCAAGTTTGAATATCTGCGTTTTTCAAAAGTAAGTAATTTAGCATATATTTCAGGGATGGGCAACTTCAATTTTTCATGTTCACTACCACAGGGCCACATATAGGACCGTGCACTTAACCAGATATGATGAAACTACAATTTTAAATATGTTAACAGTGCAGTAACTTAACATATTGCATGCTCAAATGCATGTAGAACAGTATAAATAGGAATACAAAAGGTTTGAAGCAAATAAAAGATCACCACTTACTGTGGATTTTTTTTTCAGTGCAAGAACAGCAGACAGACATTAATTGGTAAAATAAAAGTAATTTTGTGCATTTTTACACTGCACTTTTAAGATTTCATGCTCAAATGCATGTAGTTGTACTGAGGGCCACTTCAAGTGAGGGTGCGGGCCGTATGCGGCCCCCGGGCCTCCAGTTGCCCATCCCTGATATAAGTGTAAATTTAACCTCTTAAAACCGAAAGTCCACACAAACTTGGTGTCCCGTGAAAGCAGAAACTACGCTGATAACAAAGATATGTGTCACATCACTGTGCAGCAGCAAAGTTTACAATGGTAAAATTATGGGTCCCTCAAGAAAAAGGTTGGGAACCACTGTCTTAAGGTGCTGTTCCATTGTGTCTCGGGAACTTACGAGAAAGTGATTTCGTTCTTGTTCCACTTCAGGCCCTGGATGGCGTAGCGCTTCCTCCTCAGGTTGGTCTTCAGCTCGGCGCCAAACTTATCTGGCACGCCACAACGCGGTCGCTTCATGGCCCTGCCAAAGACAAGACAGTCCACTCAGAAAAACAGTGAGAAATACTAGTGTAACCCTCTGAAATCTTGGGCTATTATGTCCATTAAAAATCTGTTAAAAAATCTTCACCATGCCATGTTGGTATCAGTTTTTCAGTGTTACCTCACCTATATGTCCTGATAATTAATTTTTAACTTTGACTTACTTGATAAAAATGTTGAACCCAAAAGAAACAAAGGAAAACATAAAATCTGACCTTGAAATTTTTGTTTCACACACAGAAATGTACATGTTGCAAATATGAAAATATATGTAAATACAATATATAACAGGTAAAATGAGGATATTATCTAGTAATATATTTTTATTGTACATATATTTGACATTATCTACGGTTTTTACTTGGCCAAATATCATTAAAAAAAATCTGGTATGGAGTTTCAAGCCAGAACTTTAGAGGGAAGCTGATGGAGAGACTCAATGTTGCTTCATTTGTATGTCTTGACGTCATGAAGAAGTAATGTGCAGGTGCTTTCATGGACTCTAGAGGGTTAATTTAAATATACAGTCATGGAAAAAATTATTAGACCATAGTTTTCTTCAATTTCTTGTTAATTTTAATGCCTGCTACAACTAAAGGTACATTTGTTTGGACAAATATAATGATAAAAACGAAAACAGCTGATAAAAGTTTAATTTAAGAGCTGATATGTAGACATTTAATATGATTTTCTTGATAATAACCAAAGTCATCATCAAGAAAACCATGGAAAATGGTTTGCATTCAGCATTTTATTAATGCAATATTTTGTTGTTTTTTGTGTGTGATTTTTGTCAATTTTGTGTGTTTTTGTGTGTGTTTTTTGTAATTTTTTGGGTGGTTTTTGTAAAGAAAATGTATGTGATTTCAGTGTGTTTTGTGTGTTTTAAGTAGGTTTTCATGTGGGGTTTTTGTAAAAAGAAAAATTGTATTTTTTATGTGTGTTTTTGTAATTTTGTGTGTGTTTTTGGTGTGTTTTTTGTGTTGAAAATGTTGATCCACTAAGTCAAAATGAAAAAAATTATAATCAGTTCATATAGGTGAAGTTGTGCTGAAAACAATGATACCAACACGGTATGGTGAACACTTTTTAAGTCTCCAAAGGTTTAAATCAAACTCTTTTCAGCTATTTGTGTTGTTATCATTATATTTGTCCAAATAAATGTACCTTTAGTTGTACCAGCCATTAAAATGAACAAGAAACTGAAGAAAATGATAGTCTAATCATGTTTTCCATGACTGTAGATCAGAAGGTGACTATGTTTAGTCCTTTATCTACAAGCTGTTTGAAGGATCTACTCACTCAACGGTGTTGGCGTCAAAGGTGCCGGTGATGGTGAGGCCGTAGAACCGCTGCATGGCGGCGATGGCCGACGGGACGGACTGAGGGGAGCGGAGGGCGTGGGTCCTCATGTCCCCCGGGGGCAGGTAACCATACTGCTGCAGCCATGACTTTAACAGCAAAACAAAAAGTAGGAAAAACAGTCATGAAAACGAGTCACAAGACATATTGCAACATGAAACCAAGGCAACTCCAGTCTCAGCACGGAGAAAAACAAGAAGGTTAAATCAGAAACAGACATAAAAACAAGTCACATCACCTGATTTTTGTTGTTGAACAAAGCTGAACTAGAATAAAGGAACTATTTGGTATGATGTTGATTATGATTTACAGAGAGTTCAGGATGTTTTTATGTGACTTGCAGCAACAACACATTCCTCTCTGACAGTGAAAAATAAGCTCTTGAGGAACTTCTCTGTTTTCATATCTGGATATTTGGACAGCGGGAGCACCTGGCGTGTCTCCATTTAATGACTACACACAAAAGCTATTCAACCATCAACATTCGGCTCTCCAGCGAGGACCATATTTGATTGCAACTAAGGTCAACATGAATGCCAAACGTAAGCCCAAAAAAAAAAGTTCAAACAAAGACAGCTCAGGTTTCAACAAAACTCTTTCCAGACAGAAACTGCATGAGGAAATCCCCCCAAAGAGTTAACGATTAACTCCAGGTCCTACAGTGAAGTTATTCTGTACTTGTTTGTATCTCAGTGCACATTGCAACACTTAAAACTGAACCTGTTTTTGAGTTTGTACATGACAAAAAAACACTAGTTTAACCCTCTGAAATCTTGGGCAATTATGTCCTTTAAAATAATCTGTTAAAAACTCTTTACCATGCCATGTTGTTATCAGTTTTTTCAGCATTAACTCACCTATATGGCCTGATAATTGATTTTTAACTTTGACTTACTTGATAAAAATGTTGAACCTAACAAGCTAACAACTTCAACTGTTTATTCATAGTCTTAAGCTAGCTATTTTTAGCCATCAGCCAACAGTTTTAGCTAACTATTTCAACTGTTTCTATCACTTTTAGCTATATATTTAATTTATTAGCTACTTAAAGCTAACTACTACAACTTTAATTTTTTCGCTATTTTGCCTTGTTATCCATTACTTTAAGCTGTTTTACCTTTTTATCCATTACTTTAAGCTAACTATTTTAGCTTTGTATCCCTTACTTTAAGCTAGTTTAGCTTGTTATTCATTACTTTAAGCTATTTTACCTTGTTATCCATTACTTTAAGCTATTTTACCTTTTTATCCATTACTTTAAGCTATTTTACCTTTTTATCTGCTAACTTTTTTAGCTTTTTGTCCCTTACTTTAAGCTATTTTACCTTGTTATCCATTACTTTAAGCTATTTTAGCTTTTTATCCATTACTTTAAGCTAACTAGTTTACCTTTTCATCCATTACTTTAAGCTATTTTAGCTTTTTATCCCTTACTTTAAGCTATTTTACCTTGTTATCCATTACTTTAAGCTGTTTTACCTTTTTATCCATTACTTTAAGCGAACTATTTTACCTTTTTATCCATTACTTTAAGCTAACTATTTTAGCTTTTTATCCATTACTCTAAGCTAACTATTTTACCTTTTTATCCATTACTTTAAGCTAGTTTAGCTTTTTATCCATTACTTTAAGCTAACTATTTTACCTTTTTTATCCATTTCTTTAAGCTAACTATTTTACCTTTTTTATCCATTACTTTAAGCTAACTACTTCAGCTTTTAATCCATTACTTTAAGCTCCATTACTTTGTATCTCAGTGCACATTGCAACACTTAAACTGAACCTGTTTTTGAGTTTGTACATGAAAAAACACACACACTAGTTTAAAGCCTTTTGAGCCCATTTAATGATGGTCACTGAGTTCTTCAGGCCTCCATATATCCCTTGGTCTCAGCTTAGCTTGACCTTACTTTCCCCTGGAAACCCATTTTGCTGCGGTGCTGGTTTGACATCTGGACCTTTGCCAGCGGCTTCGCTCCGCACCTCTCCCACACAGCTTCTCCTAAACTCTTTTCCCTCTCAAGCTCAAACTGAAAAAATAACACTGAAGCTATTGTGAGTGCAGTGAAACCGAGACCACTTTGATATTCGGCTCTACGTAGTCACTTTGTGAGCTTGTAATGCACTTTTAGGATGTGTTTGAGTTTTTTCATTGCACGCAAAGGGGCTTGGTGTGACACAACTTAATGTGATTTCTGATTAAAAAGCAAAGGCTTAGTGGGTGTTTGTGCAGCGTAGGGGATTGAAAAGAGAGAAGAAAGAAAGATAGGGAGTGTCCCAGGGTAAGACTCAGGCCTTGGGCAACCTCAACCCCATGTCTCCAGTCGAGCTGCAGCGTCAGTCAGTAATTTAACCGGGAATTTCTTCCTTGGCGCATCCAAACCTCAAAGTCAAACTCTTCCCCCCACGTCCATGTCTCTGTCCTCGCCTCGTCACTCCTCCACTCCTCTTCTGCTCTCTTCTCCCTCATCCCTCTCTTATGGAAAACCCAGAGACTTGAGGGTAAATACTTATGAACAACCACACCCAGAAGAACCACTCAATTTTTGCCGTATAACCCATCTGCTGCTAATAGTTGCTAAATACAAGGGAGGCAAAACATGTTTAACCCTTTGGAGTTTGGGGCTATTTTGTTGTTGGTTTTTGACTCTTTTTCATTCTGCCTTTATATATGCAACTTAAATAATGATCACCATGCCATGCTGGTATCATCTTTTTCAGCTCAACCTCTCCTCATTATTATTTTTGTCATTTTGACGTACTGGATCAACATTTTGAAACACAAAAACAACACAAAAACACACACAAAAAAAACAAAACAAAAAAAAAAACAGATAAAAACACACAGAACACAAAAAAAAAACACAAAAAATGACAAAAAAAAAAAAAAACAGATAAAAACACACAAAAAATTTACAAAAACCACACAAAAACACACACAAAAAACACATAAAAAAACACGGAACTCACACATAAAAAAAACACATAAAAAAACACACAAAAAATTATCCAAAAAAATTAATTAAAAAACCCCAGATAAAAACACACAAAAAATTTACAAAAAACATACAAAAAATAAACACAAATCACAAAAAAAAAAACAGTAAACACAAAAGATTGCATTAAAAATGTTTAAACGTGCACTACAAAATTTTAAAAAATCTCTGCAAAAAAAATAAAATCATGTTACTACACTTGGTCGTAGTGATTTTTACCTTTGCTGAAAAAGAGTTGATGCATTAAATTGGACATGGAAACTTGTGGAAAAGCCAAAACTTTAGAGTTCAGCTGACAGCAGGGAAACATGCTGCTTCGTTTTTACTTAATGACGTCATGAAGAAATCGTGCTCCGGTGCGAGGGTTAACTGCTTTGTTTCCAACTTTTTCTAACTGATAATGTACAGTGCAATGCAAGTTAATGCTGACATGTTAAAAAGTGCTCAGGTCTGTAGGTTTATATCTATGCTTGACTGTACTTGTGTAAGTTTGGACAGGATTGAATGGCAGACGGGCGTTTTGGAGGCCCTTAGAGGTCTAATCTCTGCCTCTCTGTCCATCCTTTGGAGACATGGAGGTCTCAGTGTTTAGACTTCACCCCTGAATGAGCCCTTTCTGGTTCTGACTCACCCATGGAGCTCCAGTGGGCACATAAAGACTCACTGTTTTCCACTGTTCCAGCACATCCACATGAAGTCAAAACTTGAGCATCTCAGAATGTATTTCACTGTGAATTTAAGCAAAAAGGGGTTGATTTAACTGTGCTGGAAACCTTATTCTACTCTTTTACACATTCACTCTGTTTTCTTTTTTTTACCCAATCCTGCCTCAGTCAAAAGACTGTTGTTGAGTGACACTGAACACTTGTTTTAACTTTAAGGCTCCCACACCTCTTTCATGGGTCCCTTAGGTGACTTGACAAAGTCTTATTCACCATTACACCGGCTATTTTTGACCACACTAATGGGCTGAGTAACTATGCAGTAGCAGGAAGAGAGGAAATGGTCACTGTTTACTGTGGCAAAGGAGATGACAGCCAAGCTAACACAGTGTTTTGATGTAGAGCATTGGTTCCCAACCTATTACCTTAGTTTTACCCTCACAGCCTTGTTCAATGAACTCAAATTACCCTTTATAGGCAACCCATAATTTCAATTATTATATAAATGTATGTATTTAATATTTATCCATAAACAATCCATTACTGTTAGCTGTACATCTCATTCAGCTTACTATTTAAGCTAACTATTCCATTAGCTTTAGCTAGATATCTATCTAGTTTAACCATTTTACCCAATATTTTAAGCTTTTTTACTCTTTATCCATGAAGTTTAGCTATTCTTTCGACTGTTTATTCATTACTTTTGGCTGTAGATTTCACCCAGTACTTAAAGCTAACCATTTCAACTGTTCATTCTTAATCTTTAGCTAGCTATTCTTAGCCATCAGCCAACAGTTTGAGCTAACTATTTCAACTGTTTCTATTACTTTTAGCTGTATATTTAATTTATTAGCTACTTAAAGCTAACTACGACAACTTTAATTTTTTGCTATTTTATCCATTACTTTAAGCTATTTTACCTTCTTATCCATTACTTTAAGCTATTTTAGCTTTTTATCCATTACTTTAAGCTAACTATTTTAGCTTTTTGTCCATTACTCTAAGCTAACTATTTTACCTTTTTGTCCATTACTCTAAGCTAAGTATTTTACCTTTTTATCCATTACTTTAAGCTAACTATTTTACCTTTTTATCCATTGCTCTAAGCTAAATAGTTTAACCATTTTACCACATATTTTAAGCTGTTTTAACTGTTTATCCATGAAAGTTAGCTATTCTTTCGACTGTTTATTCGTTACTTTTAGCTGTATATTTCATTAATTAGCTGCTTAAAGCTAACTATTTTATCTTTTTATCCATTACTCTAAACTAACTATTCTACCCTTTTACCCATTACTTTGAACTATTTTACCGTTTTATCCATTACTTTAAAATAACTATTTTACCTTTTTACCCATTACTTTTAACTATTTTACCTTTTTATCCATTACTTTAACTGCTTCATCATCCATTACTTCATGTTAATTATTTTAACTGTTTGTCCATCACTTTAGTTTAAACTCTTCTGCTTGCTTGTTAAATGAGGATACATTTTTTTAAAATTCAAATCTAAAGTTTTGTATGTACTTTTTAAACAGAGTTAAGCTACTCCACAATCTTTGCACATACTCCAATGCAACTGCTGAAGTACCTCTGGCTGAGAATGACTGAAGTAAAACCTCTGTAAAGTGTAAAACACATTTCAGTGTTAAAGTCCCTCTTGATCCTTTGATTTGTAACAAAGCACTGGCCGAGCGAAGGTACTTTTGGGAGGTTAAAACCAGCGTTTTGAGGTAAAGGGCGCAGCTCGCTCATATGCAGTGATGTGCAGTTTATTGTTTCATGGAAGATCCACAAGAAATCAAACAACGGTTGCTATGGATGTCAGTGCTCGATTTGTATAGGATGACAGAGGTTGAGAAGGAGGGTTTGCATTTCAGAAAAGAGAACAGAGTCAGTTGTTCCGTTTGGTGAGGGCCAATGGAAAGAAACTTTGGTCAACAGCGATGGGAGTCCAACTGAGGCATGCTGGGTATACAGCACACACACACAGCTTCTAATTACACATCCACTCAGTGTGTCCAGAGGGCTGAAGAGTTATGTCAGATGTGTGCTCCCACTACACATGCAACAGCTTGTTATTGGCTTGTGTTTGTGTGTGTGCATTCAGCACAACACGTTAAAACTTCTAATCTAACTTTTTTTTGGTGCTTTTTATTGGTTTTTGAAATGAACAACCAAACAATCAACATGAAGACCTATAGACAAATACAGAAAATATCAAGGGAAAAGTAAAAGCGTACAAAAGGGGATTGAAAAACACCCAAAAATAAAATGTATGGGAAAGGTACAAAGAAATTAAAGTATTCTGATAGTCCAATCTGAGATTACCTGAAATCCGGTTTTATGGTAGAGACATATGTAATCCATTTTTGCCAATTTTCAATAAATACCTCTTTTTGTGTTCTTAAATTGAAAGTAATTCTTTTCATAACAAATATGCTGGACACACTATCAATCCATTCATCTGCACTAGATGCCTCCCTCTTCAGCCATTTCTTCATTATTGATTTTTTACAGGCCACCAGTAATATTCTCAGTAAGTATTTATCTTTATTCCTCCACTCCAGTTCCTCTAGATCCACTAAATATAACAAATTGAAACAAAAACTTGATTTTGTTGAAAACACAGTCTCTAGAATTTGATGTACGCTCAACCAAAATGGGGTCACAACAGGGCAACACCAGAATATATGATAGTGATTCGCCTCTTTAATTTAACTTTTTATATTCTTTATACCCGAGGCTAATGCCCTTCCCTTCTGGCCAGCACCTCCTCAACACACATGTAGAAACGGTCTTTAAATGTTTGTGTAAATGCACCAGCTGCTGTCTATTAAAACAACCATTCCTGACAGAAACTGCATGACGAAATCCCCCCAAAGAGTTAAAGATTAACTCCAGTTTCTACAGTGAAGTTATTCTGTACTTGTTTTTATCTCAGTGCACATTAACTGTTTATACATGAAGTTTAGCTATTCTTTCTACTGTTTATTCATTACTTTTGGCTTTAGATTTCATCCAGCACTTAAAGCTAACCATTTCAACTGTTTATTCATAATCTTTAGCTAGCTATTCTTAGCCATCAGCCAATAGTTTTAGCTAACTATTTCAATTGTTTCTATTACTTTTAGCTGTATATTTAATTTATTAGCTACTTAAAGCTAACTGCTACAACTTTAATTTTTCGCTATTTTATCCCTTACTTTAAGCTATTTTACCTTGTTATCCATTACTTTAAGCTAACCGTTTTAGCTTTTTATCCATTACTTTAAGCTAACCATTTTAGCTTTTTATCCATTACTTTAAGCTAACTATTTTAGCTTTTTGTCCATTACTCTAAGCTAACTATTTTACCTTTTTATCCTTACTTTAAGCTATTTTACCTTTTTGTCCATTACTCTAAGCTAACTATTTTACCTTTTTATCCTTACTTTAAGCTATTTTAGCTTTTTATCCATTACTTCAAGCTAACTGTTTTAGCTTTTTATCCATTACTTTAAGATAACTATTTTACCTTTTTTATTCTCAGTAAATATTTATCTTTATTCCTCCACTCCAGTTCCTCTAGATCCACTAAATATAACAAATTGAAACAAAAAGTTATTTTTGTTGAAAACACAGTCTCTAGAATTTGATGTACGCTCAACCAAAATGGGGTCACAACAACAGGGCAACACCAGAATATATGATAGTGATTCGCCTCTTTAATATAACTTTTTATATTCTTTATACCCGAGGCTAATGCCCTTCCCTTCTGGCCAGGACCTCCTCGACACACATGTAGAAACGGTCTTTAAATGTGTGTGTAAATGCACCAGCTGCTGTCTATTAAAACAAGCATTCCTCAGCCAACAACAATAGGAGCGAGTGACACAAGAGTGGAAAAACACTCATCTCTGCCAATGTCATTTGAGCAATAAATCAATCCTGAGCACATCTCAATGGGTAGAGAGAAAAAAAAAAGCTTTAGCTGAAATTTGGCTCATTGGGCTCATTGCTCGCTTCCTTTATGACCAGGAAATGAGGTAATGGCTTTGAGTATTACCTTATTTCCTGTAACACCTCCTATCTCTCCTCAGGGAGGCTGCACCCAGGCCACCCACGGGTGATCTTTAGGATGTGGCTTTGTCTGAAAACTATGCACCCTTCCTTCCTTCCTTCCTTTCCTTCCTACCTTTCTTCCGCTATGACTAGTAAGCAGAGGTGGGACAAAGTCATTGTTTTGCAAGTCACAAGTCAGTCTCAAGTCTTTGCACTCAAGTCCCGAGGCAAGTCCAAAATCAAGAAAGTCTCAAGTCCTACAGTTTGATTTTTGAGTCCTTTTAACCCTCTATGGGGCACTCAATAAAATACTTAGAATTTTAAAATTCCAACCCTAAAGTGTTATAGAGGACCTTTCAAGACTTTTACATTTGTGACTTTTTTTTTGGAAAATGTTTATTTATCTTTCTGTTTTATATATCTAGCTTCATGCATTCATGAAATATTTGTTTATCTTAATTTTTGGATTTATTAATCTCGATTTATTCTTAGGTTTTGGTCTGAAAACTATGCACCCTTCCCTCCTATAGTAACAGACTTTTCAATCTTTGGGTTTTGGGGAAAGTAGCAAGTCTTTTCAAGGCAAAAGGCTCAAGTCCAAGTCAAGTAACAAATCACAAGTTATTAAGTCCAAGTGGAGTTGCAAGTCTCTTTACATTTTGTCGAAATCATCAAATTCATGACTAGAGTCTGCCTCCAGTCCAAGTCATGTGACTCGAGTCCACCCCTCTGCTAGTTAGACATCGTGATGGTGTAAAGTTGCCGGTTTAATCAGTCCGAATCCTCTTAAATCAACACTTTCTCTCGTTCGCAGCACAAGAAACCAGACATACATTCATGCAGGATGTGTGCATGACAGCTACGATTTACATCCTGTCCTATTCAACTGGATAATTACTTTATTTTCCAACTGTCCTTTTTCCCAGATTGCATCACTCCCATCACCACAAAGCCCTCCTTTCTTGTCATCAACAGCCTCCTCACTGTCTTCCCCGCTCCGCTTTCATCATCTCATTTCTTGTCCATTTGTCACCAGTGAGCTCAGCTTGTAGACATTCCTGTGTGTGCGTGTGCATAAGGACAAATATGTGCATATATATAGAGAGAGAGAGGATGTATGTGTGTGTGTGTGTGTGTGTGTTATATGTGTCACAGACAGGTGGTTGCTGACACACCAAGGTGGGTTTTTTTAGCGGCGAAATGAAAAAACTCCACCACTACCCACTTCCTGTCTCCACCACAGACCACAGGAAGTGACCTCTGCGTCCTTACAACCCCCGACTGTTTATCTCGACTTACCAGCCACTCACTTAATTAAACTTCTTGTTAATTAAAACACTCACACACACAGACACACACAGACAGACAGACAGACAGACATCCTACTCAATAACCAAACTGTGCACTGTGAGTTGTGGCTTTGTGGAGGCAACTAAATTCCCCTTTTTTTGAAGTAAAGACACAGGAAGTGGTGTTTTTTTTTTAAAATGTCATAAAAACAGAGGAGGTGAATCACTAAATGAACATAAACTTATTGAACCGACGCACTTTCCAGGCCACTTAAGGCCAAGCCTGCCTTTGCACTTTGTTGCAATTTTCCACAGAAACTTGATATCCTTTATACTTTATATAAGAGGCCAGCTGGTACATTTTATCCATAAAAATCACTTATGTTGCAGCTTAAAGTTCCACTTTATCTCATGCAGACATTAGACACATCCAACAGGTTTCCATTCATCGGATTACTGGTTGTTGAATGTTGATGTTACTGTTATTTTGATGATGATGATGATACACCAAGATCAAGTCAAAATGAGAGGACTCTTTAAGCTACTCTGCCTTTTTCCATAGTGACATACAAGTTTTAACTCATCTCCATATTCTAATTTCTACATTTAATTCATGGTTGATAACTATTGCAGCCCTGCTATTCAACTGCAAGTCAATTAAGGTAAAAACAACTTTTCCAGCAGCTCTTTTTGCTGAGACAAGAAAAATGGCTGATATTTCGTTCGGTTTGTTCAGTTTCATCTAATTTATATCCTTTGTTAACTCTATGGAGTCTTATCGGGCTATTTTGTCAATTTTTAATCCTTTTCATGTCTTTTCATGTCCTTGTAAGTCATTTTGTGTCTTTTTTGTCATTTTGTGTCTTTTTTTGTCATTTTGTGTCTTTTTTAGTCCTTTAGTCCAAAATAAAATGTGATTTTGAATCTTCTTTTTACTTTCAAAACACTATCATGCTCAATAAAAAATTTTAAATGTTGCAAATGTGAACAAAGGTTGCAAATATAACATATAAGAGGGTTACATCCAGTTTTTCTACTTGTTTAGAAATGCTGATATTGTGGAAAACTGTGCACTCTGTTGCATTGGATTTTTGTTTTTGTTTTTTTTAACAAATATCCAGCTATTAATGCTTAACACATCAAATGTATTAGGGGAATTTGCATCCATATAGCTACTGGATTAGCCACTAGCTAAACAAAGCTAGTTTGAACACTAAAGAGACTCATATATATGATTGATAGACAAAAGAGTATATTGTGGTTGTCTTTCTTAATTGATATTAAAGGCACGCTATGCAAGAATTGGCACTTAGTGTTTGTAAACACAACATTTAAGCTTTCCCCCTCTTGGCTCACCAAAAGTGAAAGCAAACTCCAGATTCAGTCTCGTTTTGGAACAAGATTTTCTCTGCTTGGCGTTTCGTCTTGCTAACATTTTCTTGGCGCTGTGTCTAATGTTTTTGTAGCTTCGTGTCTGTAGAGTGACGCCCAAAAAAAAGCAGTCACAGCACAGCAAAATGAAGAGAAAAGATCAAATAGAGGGTTGCCTGACACTTCTAGTGAGTCATAAGAGATGATTGAGACTTTTATATCAGTCTATACACTGTTTTTTATTAGGAAAATTCAATCCTTTCCCTTTTGAAATCATTTATAATCAAATTAATCGTTGCCAATAACCAATTAAATTTAAGTGGTTCCAATCCTGAGTCTTGTGTTTACATCTGAATTATGGATTGTGCCTTCAAGTTGACAGTCTTATGTAGGTCAAAGGAGTTTTCTTCCACTAGCGCAGCTGGAATTATAATTCCATAGGCAGGATTCAATGATTAGAGAGACGTTCGGCGCCACCGTACCAACTACCAAAATCATTTCTGCCTCTTTGCTCTAATGCACAGACCCTCACACACACACACACACACACACACACTACAATGGATACTGAAGGAAGCAGGTGTGTAGGCGTATAATAACAATGTTACTCTCTGAAATGTTAACTCTATCTCTACCCTATTTTGTCCATTTTTGAATTCTTTTCATGTCTTTGTAAGTCTTTTTGTGTCTTTTTTGACCATTTTGTGTCTTTTTTGGTCATTTTGTGTCTTTTTTTGGTCATTTTGTGTCTTTTTTGTTCATTTTTTTCTTCTCATTTTGTGTCTTTTTTGGTAATTTTGTGTCTTTTTTGGTAATTTTATGTCTTTTTTTGGTCATTTTGTGTCTATTTTAAGTCATTATGTGTCTTTTTTAGTCATTTTGTGTCTTTTTTGGTCATTTTGTGTCTTTTTTAGTCATTTTGTGTCTCTTTTTGTCATTTTTTGTCTTTTTTAGTCATCCTGTCTTTTTTAGTCATTTTGTGTCTTTTTTTACTCCTTTAGTCCAACATAAAATGTTATTTTGAATCTTTTTTTAACTTTCAAAACATTATCATGCTCAATAAAGAATTTTAAATGTTGCAAATGTGAACAAAGGTGTCAAATCTACCATATAAGAGGGTTCCATCCAGTTCTATCATTTTATACTAAATCTATTTGAGCTTGTCTCCAGTTTTACTTGGTATATCATCATCAAACTGAAACTGGCCTCATGGAGTTTACAGCCAGAACTTTAGAGGTAAATTTACAGTAGGGCTCCACGCTGCTTTGTTTTCTAGTCTGGATGTGGTGAAGAAGTCTGAATGATTTGGAGCTTTTGGAGACTCCACAGGGTTAACACAGAACTTCCTGATGCTACACTGACTGAGGAGTGCTGATTCTGCAAACAGAGCGGAACAGATGGAAAATAAACAGGACAGAGAAGAAGAAGAAGAAGAAGTCCTCCCTGATCTACAACACTAATTAGACCTGCAGCTCACTGGCTTATTGGACGTCTTTAATGTGAAAGCTGTGGGTGTTTTTCCACAGCTGACCATGGCTGATATGCTGCAGAACCTCTCAGATTGTAAAAAAAAAACAAAACCCACCTCCCCCCAGTCGGCGGAGCCATAACTCAGGACAGATGTCAACAATTACATCTCCCCATCCCGCTGAATATACCCACAACTATCAATCCCCCCCTCCATCCCCACAGAAATTGCCTGTGTCTCTGCCCCGACCACAATACAAGCTCATGCATTTCTCCTCATTTTGCTTTTTCTCTTCTTCTGCTTTTGCCCCGCTCAGCATTTCTCAGTGTTTTCATGAGCGCTATCATCATTATGGGCTGCTTCCTCTAACCCAGGGTCACAGCCTTTTCCCAGATCGCTGCGCCAACTACAGGCAGCTGTTGAAGTAACTCTTCATCAGGATGTTTGAACAAAGCCTTGATGGTAGTCACAAACAAAATCAGTGTATTATTATGTGCAGATTTAGAGGAATTAGAGTTGTGGAAACAGGAAATCTGTGTGTTGTCTCTTAATTATGAGGATACAGTATAAATATAGTTTAAAACTTCATTTACCTCCTGAACACTAAATGTATTATCTTATCCTTCTTTCTTCCAATACAAACATATTTAACTGGCTAATTCTATTTATATATTGTCTGCATTTATTTATCTGGAATTCCTCTTTGCTTATATTTTTCTGACTTTATTGCCAAACTTTTGATTTTTCTTTTTTCTTTTCTTTTTTGTTTTTAAATAAATCTGGCTTTATTCCTTGATTCTGGTATGATTTATCAACATTTATTCCTTTATTATAGACCTATCTATCTATCTATCTATCTATCTATCTATCCATCTATCTATCTATCTGTATTTCTTGATTCTGTTTTATATATCTAGCTTCATGCATTCATGAAAGATTTGTTTATCTTAATTTTTGGATTTCTTAATCTAGATTTATTCTTAGGTTTTTTTATCCCTTGATTCTGTACTTTACTTCAAACTCTGGATTTTTAAAAATTCTGTCTTATTCCTGAATTTTGGATTTAGTTATCCAGCTTTATTCCTGGACTTTAGATGATTTATTTCCTTTTTTGTTGTTGTTTGATTATGCATTTATTTATTTGGCTTTATCCCTTGATCTTGGATTTATTTACCTAGATTTATTCCTTAAGCCCGAATGTTTTTATCTAACTTTATTGCTTGATTCAGGCTGTATTAGTCAGACTTTATTCCTTGTTTCTACCTGACTCTGATTGATTCCCTCTGTGTGTCTCACCTCTGGGTTGATGAGTCGCTCCGCGGCTCCCTGTGCGCTCAGCTCCCACACGGCGGCCAGCAGCAGCAGTCGGACAACTGACTTCAGCTCCGGTGCCATCATCACTAGCCTTCACTCTCCAAAAAAACAAAAAAAACACTAAAAAAGGACAGCTCTTCCTGTAACACTTCGCGCAATCTTCACTTTGCTTATTGTCAAAACATTGTCTGTAAAACAATGTATCCCACAAACGAAAAAAAAAACGCGCTGCAGCCGAGATCGACCTGGCACAGAAAGAGTTTCCAGACGAGATGCGCCTCCTTCTGCAACTTATTACTTGAGTTACCTAAACCACGAGAGGTATTTGTCCAGTCTGTGCATTCTTCTCGCGTTTTGGTTAGTTTCACCTAAATGATCAGACGTTGCTGGAAGCAGGAAGTCTGCAGGAGGGGGGTTGGTGAGCTGCGCGCTAGTTTATGTCCAGATTCAGCTTTGCGCTTCGCTCCAGATGTTGCAGCCGACTTTGTTTTCATGAAGCGGTCTTAACTCCTCGCTGTCCTCTCTCCTCTGTCCTCCAGTCGGCTTATTTTGATCCCCTCTCCTCTTCCCCTCTCTCCCCGCTGCAGACGTGGTAGTTTGATACTCCCCGGAGACTTCAGCTGGAAAGTAGAGGCTTGTAAAGCTCCCCCTCCTAAATCAGCAGCCCGCCCCTCCGACATGGAGGCTGGAATCAACTTGGTGACCTTCGCATTAGAATTGGCACAGTTTTCTTTTACCCTTAAGACAGGGGTCTCACACTCAGATTACCTGGGGGCCGCTGGAGGCAGGATCAAAATGACCCAAAAAAGACACAAAATGACCCAAAAAAGACACAGAATGACCCAAAAAAGACACAAAATGACCAAGAAAGACACAAAATTACAAAAAAAAGACACAAAATGACTGAAAAACACTAAATTACTTTTTAAAAAAGGCCCAAAATTATTTTAAAAAAGACACAAAATGACAGAAAAAACTAAATTACTTAAATAAAAGAAACAAAAATGACCAAAAAGACACAGAATTACCCAAAAAAGTTAAATAAAAAGTGTTGTACAGTTTAGGGTATAATTATGGGGAACTAATTGTCAGTTTATTACTAGCACTCCTTACTGTAATGTTTATTACTTAACAGATTAATGTTGTCTCACACTGATTCTTAATGAGTGTCCAAACATATGGTATACAATATGCAGCATCAAACTGTGTTTAAAAGGGGGAATTGCGCCCTCTAATGCACATGTTGCACATACATTTAAGCACCATAAGCACTAACATCATGCCAGATAAGGTATACAACCTTCTACTATACCAGGGGTCTGCAACCTGCAGCTCCGGAGCCACATGTGGCTCTTCAGGCCATCTGCAGTGGCTCCCTGTGGCTGTGACAAAAAAAAAAAAATAAAATAAAATAAAATAAAATAAAATAAATATATATATATATATATATATATATATATATATATATATATATATATATATGTATATATATAACCATATCCATGATAATTATTTTTGGTTATTCTCAAGAAAACCATGTTAAATGTCTAGATATCAGCTCTTAAATTAAACTTTTATGAGCTATTTTTGTTGTTATCATTATATTTGTCCAAACAAATGAACCTTTAGTTGTACCAGGCATTAAAGTAAACAAGAAATTGAAGAAAACAAGGGTGGTCTAATCATTTTTTCCATGACTGTACATTTTAATTTTAATTTATCATTGGTGTCGGCCCAAAGCAATTTGTATTCTTCGATTGTAAAAATCTCAAGCTTATATATGGCAAAAAAGCATTTTTTTTTAACATATAAGTCAACTAAAATATGCTTAAGAAAATAAAAAGCCTTATCCTATATATTTTGTGAACTTCAAGTCCAGATTAGCTAGACTAGCTTCCTATTCCAAAATTCAAAATCATATTAATAAATGCTCATTTTGACCAATTAGTCCTGTTGTTAGACTCATTTAGACTTAGTAGGCTATTTTATTTTCATTCAATTCAATACTATTTTTCTCTTATTTTGGCCAACAGTGGCTCTTTTGTTAGTAAAGTTTTTTTTGTTGCTGACCCCTGTGCTATACAGTCATGCATTACACACCTTGGAGTTTTTTTTCTGTGCCTGCTACTTTCTTCTTTCTTTGAGGGTAAAGTCTTTGTTCTCTACCTTTGTAAAGACGGTGCAGGTTCCCAGATCATAACTGCAGGCTGTTCAGTGCTCATTGTGATGCATGTAGTAGCTCTCATTTGTTTGTGGTAATGGCAGCTATAGATTTCACATCACACAGGATGGCTGCTGTGGGCACCGTGCTTATTAGCAGCTTTGTGTGAATATGCACACAGAGACAAATGTGTGACGATGAAGACACAGAGTAAAATGTTTAAGACAAACTCAAATTACCTGGGCGCCGCTGGAGGCAGTATCAAAATGACCAAAAAAAGACACAAAATTACAAAAAAGACCAAAATGACTGAAAAAACACTAAATTAATTTAAAAAGACACAAAATAACAAAAAAATACACAGAATTACCAAAAAGACACAAAATTATTTTAAAAAGACACAAAATGACCCCAAAAAGACACAAAATTACTAAAAATAAAAGACACAAAATGACCCAAAAAGACACAAAATGAAAAAAAAAGACACTAAATTATTTAAAAAGGCACACAATTATTAAAAAATGAAACCAAATTATTTAAAAAAAGACACAAAATGACCCACAAAATGACAAAAAAAAGATACAGAACTACCAAAAAAGACACAAAATTATTAAAAAAGGCATACAATTATTAAAAAAAGACACAAAGTTATTTTAAAAAGACAAAAAATGACCCAAAAAAGACACAAATTTACCAAAAAAAGACACAAAATGACCAAAAAAGTAATTAAAGGGACCTTCCACACAACACAGTAAAGTGCCATTCATATAAAACTCACATTAAACTTTCATATCAAGGTGGGGGCCACAAAATATCGTCACAAGGGCCGCAATTGGCCTGCAGGCCGCGAGTTTGGGACCCATGGTTTTAGACCTGAGACAAACATTTTCCCTGTGACCAACCTGATGTTCAGCTGGCTCCTCCTGGTTGATGTGACCCTAGAGAGCAGAGCTTTGATTGTTTTGGCAGAGAACAGAGATCAATAACGGATCATGGACGCTGTAACTTGACACACAAATGTCTACTAGAGTCAGTGGTGGAATGTACTGGAAAAAAAGATTCTTTGGCCCTGTAATTATTATTTCAATCATCTATATAAATTCTACAAAGAAATACGAATTCAGTGCTTTTACTTTAACCCTCTGGAGTCCACGAAAGCGCCGGAGCATGACTTCTTCATGATGTCAATAAAAGACACAAAAATGACCAAAAAAGACACAAAATGACTAAAAAAGACACAAAATGACTAAAACAAAAAACACCGAATGACCAAAAAAGACACAAAATGATAAAAAGACATAAAATGACAAAAAATACACAAAATGACCAAAAAGACACAAAATGACCAAAAAGACACAAAATGACCAAAAAGACACAAAATGACAAAAAAAGACACAAAATGACCAAAAAGACACAAAATGACCAAAAAGACACAAAATGACAACAAAAGACATAAAATAACAAAAAAAAAAGACACAACAACAGAGACAAAATGACCAAAAAAGACACAAAAAGACATGAAAAGGATTCAAAAATGGACAAAATAGTCCAAGACTCCATAGAGTTAAAACATTAGTTTTTCATGTGTTGCATTACTGTGATTGTTTGTTATTATGTGTCCTCAGTTTTAATGTAAATTGAATCATTCGTTCCAAGTAATATTCACTAAACCAGTTCATTGGCTTCATTAGTTGATATTTTTTAGTTGATAAAATGTAATTGAGGGACATCAGTGAATCTGCAATTTACTTGTGTATTTTCATTACAAAAATAAGTGGTTCTATTAAATAAATATTACTTAGAAATAGTCTGAGTAAAGATTACAAACACTTTCTGTGTGGAAAAACTTGCCTCGCTTTTTTTAAATAAATGTCACTCTAATTTTTTTCAGTGCAAGTACATTTACTCAAGTACTGTACTTAAGTTTGATTATAAGGTACCTTTATTTTACTTGAGTATTTCCATTTTATGTAACTATAACTTCTACACCATTACATTTTGAGGCAAATATTGTACTTTTTGCTCCACTACATTTAGCTGACAGCCTCAGTTACTTTTCAGGTCGAGATTTAACATAAAAAACCTGATAAAGTTAATGTGATTAGATATTTTAAACCTCAATACAGTAGCAAATATCACATTAACCCTCTATGGTACGCATTATGATGCCATTTAGGAAAAAAATGTTTGGAGTGGGGTTTTTTTTGTCTTAAAATAGACTAAATAAACATAATCTGAAGAAATGTTTTACTTTTTTTTTGTTGTTGTTGGCAACATTAGACCATAATGGTGCACAAGTAAAAAGAAAGTTTTTAAAATTAATTTTAACATCATTAATTTAATTAACATGTGTAAAAGACTCAGTAGCTTCAACAGGGTTTAAATTTAAAAACATTATAAAAGGAACTTTTTTAACCGGTTTCTTGTCTGAATGTTGCCTGTAGGAAACATTGAACCAACAACCCATTGAAATGAATGTCTTCAACAGTCTTGAAACTATCAAAAATGAAGTTTTACTCACCTATCAGTAGGAATATATTTATTTCCAGATGGAAAAGGGCCAAAAAATTACATTTTGAGTGATTTTTTGTGGCGCAAAATGGCAAAGCTGTTTCCTTTGGAAGGTCTGTAAAATAGTTTTTCAATATGGCTGCCAGGAGGTCATGTGACAAATTAAAGCATTGCTATTGGTTCCCTTTACTCTTCCTTATTTTTAAAAGTATTGCATCACTCAAAAACATGTGTTGTAGAAATTTGACAGGCCAAAAATGGGTATGTTGCCGTGGGCAACACTGGACCATAGAGGATTAAACCTCATAACAGAAGGCGTAAATCACATTATAAAGAGCTCTACCTTTACAAAATTAAAATGCTGCTTACATAAGTGCATCAATACAAATAATCTAATAATATATTTAGAATATACAAAACAATCTGAGTGGATCCATTCTGCATAACAAGTACTTTTACTTTTGATACTTTTACATTTTGATGCTGATACTTTTCTACTTTTAAGTTTTGAATGCAGGACTTTTACTTGTAGTGGAGTAATTTCACAGTTTGGTATTAGTGCTTTCACTAATTAACCCTTTATCAGGCAAAGAACTATATTTGGTAACTTCAGGTAATATTTCGAGAAAAAAGCTGCAAATTTACTAGATTAAAGTGGCAAATCTGCGCGAAAAAATGTGAAGATTTATGAGATTTAAAGTGGTGAATCTGCGAGGAAAAAATAGCTTTTTCCCCACTTTTTACCTCTTAAATCTGCAACTTTTTTTCTAGTAGATTTGCCACTTTAATCTAATAAATTTGCAACTTTTTTCTCAAAATATTACCTGAAGTTACCAAATATAGTTCTTTGCCTGATAAAGGGTTAAGGGGTCTGAATAGTTTTTCCTCCACTGACAAGAATGTATACATGAAAAAATAAGTCAGTTAAACAGTTACTACTTATTTTGTTGTGTCAAATCCTCTAAAACAAGAGAAAAAGACAGGAGGTATTTTTTTTTCCAAACTGCTTTTTAATATGGAGATACTGAAAGTACAGCTTACAACAAACAGACATAGACTCCTGATATATATAGCAACGTAAAGTTTTTAGTAACTGAAAAAGTGTTACAGAGATTACTTTTTGGACCAAACAACAATCATAATATTCACAAAGCTGAAGGGTCAAAG
This sequence comes from Centropristis striata, assembly GCF_030273125.1. NCBI lineage: Eukaryota > Metazoa > Chordata > Actinopteri > Perciformes > Serranidae > Centropristis > Centropristis striata. Next base: position 4,866,648 of record NC_081527.1, on the reverse strand, counting down.
ATCACACACAAGACCATGTCCTCACGGGGTTCACAAATACTGCAGCTGTGCTTCTGGTTCGACGGGACAATATAGTGAAAAGTAAATCACAATGACATGAGTGAGCAGTTTATCTGAATCACAAGATGAGGAAAGGGACAAAAGACTTAATATTCCCCACAGAAACACATTCAGTTTGTTGGCCTTGTGTGCTCCTCACAGAGCAAAACTTTTGCTTAGCTAATTTCCTCATTTATATCAGTTCCGTCTGTGACTGAAGGAAAGAATCTTTAAATATGAAACAGACCTAGGTCGGGAAGCATTTGCAGAGTAATTAAATTTTGGTTAGCTGGAGCCTCCTTTGGTGCCTGTTAGAGATCAGATTTGGTACATGGCACAACACGACGAGTACCAACATGTTTACACACTGATTAACAGTTATCTGAAACTATTCTTTCAGTGGACTATCCTGTGACTCACTAATTAGCTAATAATACCAAATTTGTTTAACCCTTTGATGCACAACATGGGTCTACAGTGACCCGACAGAGTTTTTATGTTCTATATCTTTGCAATAAATTATTTTCATCATTCTGTATTCCAGGTTATCCTCAATTAGTTTGTTTTTGATCATCATACATCCTAATTTCATGTTTTCCTTTATTATTTTTTTTACCTTTTTGTGTCACTACTCTTCTAATGCACAACATGGGTCAAAAATGACCCATATCCATTTTTTTAGCTAAGTAGCTTGCTAAGCTAACTACTTAGCTAACTTCTTGGCTAAGTAGCTTGCTAGGTTAACTACTTAGCCGACTTCTTGGCTAAGTATTTAGCTAAGTAGCTTGCTAAGCTAACTACTTAGCTAACTTCTTGGCTATGTAGTTAACTTAGCAAGCTACTTAGCCAAGTAGTTAGCTATGTAAAAATACAAAAACGGTTTTCTTCATAAAGTATGAGAAGCAAAATGGAAATAATGACTGTTGTTATCAAAAACAAGATATTTAAAGAATACTTGGAATATCCAATCATAAAATAAGTTGATTTCAAAAGATAGAGCACAGAAACACACAGCAAGCATTAAATAACATGGAAATGAATGCGGGTCATTTTTGACCCATGTTGTGCATTAGAAGGGGGGTCAATATGTTGTGCATCAAAGGGTTAAATGTGGTAAACCTTACCTATCTGCACCTGGTAAGTATAAAGCAACACGAAAAAACAATTAAAACATATCAGAATTATTTGACCCAGGTCTTCTACGACACATTGATACAACAGGGATATTCTTTTTTTTGTTAGAATGTGCATCAAACTATTAACAACTTGAGCCAGACAAAAGTAGTGCCGCTTTTTACCAAATCCAGAATGTACAAAAACTGGACTTCTTGAATATTTTCATCTTTATTTGTACATTAGCTGTCCTTTTTTTTTTTAAACACAAGACCAAGCTGATTGACTCACAACTTTCACATACAAACATATTACTCTGACTATCAAACTGACAGGCTACTTGAAATGTGTTAAGGAAGCAGTACTATGCAAATGTTCATACAGTTTCACCAAAAGGTAAACATTGATTGGAAACACCGGAACATTACCCAGTAACCCAGTACGCCGACTAGAGTTACGACCCTTCGCCAGGCTCTTCTCCAGCTTCCTCACCACTTCTTGGATCCACCTGAGATCGAACGGGTGATTTTGCAGACCGCGCTGACTCGTTCTCTCCTTGACTGCCGGCCGCTGGGTCATCACTGGGCTCGTTACTGGTGTTGAGGAAGGCCTGGTACTGGTTCCAGAAGCCTGCTGAGCTCCTGGTGGCAGGAATGTTCAAGGAAGCCAAAGATGTAGAAGAAGGAAGTTGGTCAGTGGAGGAACGACTACTCCGGGCTGGTGGACGCGTCGTTTTGGTTGCTACACCATGGTGCTTCATGTGCCCCTGGAAACATAAAGACATTTTTTAGCGATAAACAACATTACATTTTAGATTGTACGGTAGGGTTGACAGCCCATAGAGCCCCATTGTGGACCCGGAAATGTTGAGTCCACCAAAGTTTTGTGATGGAAATATATAGTATGGGTTCCCAGCATGCAGAAACTGCTAATTTGCATGTGTTGGGCAATTTGTGTAATTGAGCTAATTAGCATAAATCAGCATAATACCCTATATTGGTCATATTATGGAGCTGCTTGGCCAAATGATACAATGTTAGCATGTTTTTGAAAGACTTTAGAAAGGCCTGTTGTTCCATCGTTCAAAGATGTGATTTTATCTAAATGTGAGGAGCGACAGGACGACTGGGCTGAAGTTGTGAAGCTACTGGGAGTGAATGGTGTATTGGACCTACCCGCAGCTGAAGCCCAATACCACTCCAAGTGTTACGGTTATTGTGGAATTCAGAAATAACTTGAGGATCCAATTTATTCCTGAACACTTTTATCCTCCAAAAATCTGTCTAAATCGCCCCAAAAAACTAAAAATGTGACCAAAGCAGGTTTAATAGTGATTTTGAATCTTGAAAATGTCAGATATGGACTCAGCATCTCCAGTAACCCCTAAAACATACTGACATTGTCCATTTTGGCTCCTATAATATGATCAATATAGGTGACTATGCAAAATTATGCTAATTAGCTCAATTGCCCAGCATATGTAAATTAGCATCCAGCAGTTTCTGCATGCTGGGGACCCATACTATATATTTCCATCATAAAACTTTGGTGTACTCAAAATTCCCGGGTTCACCTTTCTGTCAACTGGACTAAGATGCATAATATTGGCATGTTATCTGTATCGGCCGATATCAGCTTGAAAATGAACTATCGGACATCAGCTAACACGCTGATATAATAAAGTGATTAAATAATGGGGTGCACATCATCTCTCTGTTGCACCTTGTTTGTAGCTCATAGAATTGTGCAGTGTAGTCTGAGCCCACCTATTTATTTATTTATGTTCTGATTAGGGACTGAAGCTGCTTAAATTTTTTGTCCTTTTTGTGATTTTGTTTGCACAGTGCAGATTGAGTCGTCACATATTGGGCTCCTGTTTTAAGTTAAATTTGAATTTAAGCAGCAGTCTGTAAGGTACATGTAGTTTTATTCAATTTGGGTTTAATTGCTGTACAGTTGCACTTTTCACATGTTCCCAGTGAACACAGGTTATGTTTACTTATTATGTCAATTGGGAAATTGGCCAAATTTGCCCTGATTGTGTGTAGTAGTTGTTACGGGAAAAAAATATCGGTAATCGGTTAAATGAGTTGTAAAAAATCGGCATATTGGATATTGGCAAAAAATCCAATATTGTGCAGCTTTATTTCTGTGCTTAACCTGTAAACTATTGGTTCAATCTCTTGAAAAAAGCATTGTGTTTCAACGGTTACTCTACCTATACATCTGTAAAATATTTTTATACATCATACAGATTATTTTCTTCACCTTCAGGCCACTGCGACTGGCATACTCTTTTCCACACTCAGCACAGCAGTAGGTCTTCTTCTCAGGACGAGACAGTGGAGATGGGAGGGTTGGGGCGAGGTTGATGGGTACAGAACCATCCAGTGCTTCAACTGGAGCCAATCCACTAATATTAACATCTTCCATCCGCTCTTCCCTCCCGTAGGAACCGAAATGAAAGCTCTGACGTGTCTCCCTTACGAAAGGGGCAGCTCTCTGCGACGAACCCCTTACTTCAGCACCGATAGCGTCAGCAGTATCCAGAGTGGACGCCATGTTGGGGTCCTCGTCAGGCACAGTTGCTTGGTCTTGCTTTGGTGTTGCTGGTGGAGAAGACTGGTCTTTGTCCTCCTCCATCGGTTCTGGTGATTGGGGCCTTGGGGAGGCGGACTCCGACTCCAAGGTTGGTGTTGCAATAACATTAGGAACATCTTGACTCAGGAGTGGGTCAGAGGATGTACTGGGGCTGGTGAAAGCAAAGGGGTCACCCAGGGCAGGTGTGCTCTGCAAGTCCTCCAGATTGGATCTGCAGCCAAGGAAGGCATCAGAAGAGGTAGATGCTTCATCCTCTCCACAGTCCACTTCCATAGCATTAGTTGACACTGCGGTTTTGGTAATACTGGAGGAAATTGGTGAGGTGTTGGATTTATTAAGCTGGGCATCGGCAGTAGCTTGTTGTTCAACTTGGTTATCTTTGCCAACTGGGGAAGCTTGATCCGTCTGCTGGGAGGCTGGTACAGGGGCACTGACACAAAGGACAGGGGGCTCCACACTGCCTGGTGGGGGAGATTGTGCGGTGGGGTTTATGAAGGGGTCAGGGCTAAGGTCAGAGGGGGCGATGAGGTCTGGGCTGGAGGACGCAGACTTGCTGGGGTTTTTGGTGACCTCAACTGATTTCGTAGTGCCAGATAAAGGGGCCGACCCATCTGCTGGAGTTTGGAATTGAGAGCTTGGGGCTGAGCTTTTGGAGTGCCCTGCTAGAGGAGGTGTTTTACTCGGGACGGTATTTGGATCAGTTGACTGGGAGTGAGATTGTGACAAGGGTTTGCCATTGGATTCAGCTGGCATCTCATGTGCAGAATCCTCCCCTCCATCCGTGGGCAACTGTCCACCAAGGTGCATACGGATGTGGTGCTGGAGCACGAGGGCATTAGTGAACTTGCGCTGGCACAGAGGGCAGGAGTTCTGGACACGTGAATTGGGGGGACGAGCATGATGGGTGGCCAGATGTGACCGCAGGCTGCCTTTGGTGGAGAAGGACCTGCCACATATCTTACAAGGAAAGGGGCGTTCTCCAAGGTGCGTAGCCTGGTGCAGGCGCAGTGCTCTGGGACAGCTCAGTACCCGGAGACACACCCCACATTGATTGGTTGTCAGGTTTCCAGCTGAACCTGTGATGCCTAGTGATGGTAGCAAGCCTCCTGCCATGGCATTTGCTGCATTGGCACTCATGCCTAGGGCTGCAACCATCTCATGGGTTAAGTTTGAAACAGATGTGGAAGCACGAGTCGAAGATGGTGGGGACGCCATGACGTATGTGGTTGAAGTGCTGGCATTTGTGAGACGACTGTTGGCTAAACTTGAAGAGGTAGTGGCACTGCCAGATAACATCTCCAGCATGGAGGAGGAATTAGAGGAAGAAGTCCATTGAGAAGGGGAGCGGGGTGCCTTCTCTAGCTTCTCCACCAGCCTCTGCAGCTTGGAAGTTTCAGATGTAGGAGTGGAGGTAGCCATGGAGGACGGCAGGGAGGATGCAGTGGTGGTGTTGGGTGCACCAGGGACTTTAGGAAAGGAAGAAAAAGGGAAAGAAAACTGAGAATGGCTGGAAGAAGCAAGCTGGTGGGAGCCAGGAGTAGAGGGTAGTGGAGTGCGTAGCAGGCCCAAGGCTGGATGGTTGTAGAGGGATGAGTGTGCAGCAGGGGTAGAGGAAGACGTGGAGACAGATGGGAAAAGGAGCTTAGGTAGGTGGGCTAGCTGGGAGTAGGCAGTGGAAGAAAGTATTGGGGCATGAGGTGGAGTGTTCTCATCAAAGTGCTGCTGCTTGGCACCCTTGAATAACCCTGTGATGGTGGAAGACGAAGAAAAAGAAGGGTTGGAGAGAAGGGAGGTGGCCAGAGAAGAGGTTGAGGTTGACGAAGAGGAGGATGAGTGGGATGAGCCGGAAGTGATAGAGGCTGCAGCGGCTACAGCTGCAGCCCTATTGAGCTGCAGGAGGGAGTGGGAAATTAAAGCCAGGTCTACACTAGGGGGCAGGGGCAGTGTTGAAGGGGTAGATCCTCCAGAGGCGCCCAGAGAAAAACCAGTGCTGGTGCCACTGGCCTCCACTTTATCACCACATGCTTCATCCTCAGGCCTGCCTTTTGGTTTCCTTTGAATCATATTCATGCTACTAGTACTGCTACCACTGCTCATGGTCTGTCCCATTTCTGATCCGCCAGCTGCCCCCAATGCTACCCCGAACAGAGAAGGTGGCAGGAGTGAAAGTGAGAGCTCTGGGTTTTGCTCACGATGACGTAGGAAGTGCACCTTTAGGTTTCCTCGCGTGGTGAATCGGCTGAGACACACTGGACACTGGTAGGGTCGCTCCCCTGTGTGTGAGCGTAGATGTATCTGTAGGGAAGAGTCGCTGCTGAACATTTTTCCACAAAAGCGGCAAGCATGTTGGAGGCGGCCGGAAGCGGTTGAGCTGGATGCAGAGGAAGAGTCTGCTCCTCCAGAGAAAGACTGCAGGGCGTTTTGGGGGTTTTGGACCATGGATACTGATGTGGGGAGGGATGAGTTCAGGAAGGACAGGCCACTGTGCCCACTCACTGACGTGGTATTTGAAGATTTCTCATGAAGATAGCGGTTGGGCAGAGCTAAAGACAAGGCTAGGGGATAAGTGGGCGACGCCATGGAGATGGTAGCAGAGGAAGTGGTGGAGGGAGCTGAGGATCGGGAACTCACCCTCAGATAACCATGAGACCCTGGAGTCCCTCCTGTTCCTTCCATCTGGGGCTTGTGGGGCTGCAGGATTTGAGACAGGGAGCTGCTTGGCTTTGTGGGTTTGTTGGCTGCCTGAGATGGGAGCAGTGAGGAGAAACATGCCAGGAGAGGAGCAACAGAGGTGGAGGGCTGTGGTGCAGTTGGCTGCTGGGTGGTTGGACTGGTTGCCCTTTTGCTGCCTTCTAGGCAGAGTTGAGGCAGGGGAGGGAAGAGATGCTGGGAGGGGGTGTCTATGGTATAGGAGGCTCCACCGAGGCGTAGCACCTGTCTACAGATCTCTTCTGTTATCTGCATCTGATGGATCTGCCTTTGCTGGAGCACCCGAAGCTCCTCCAGGATCAGGGCGATGCTCAGTTGGGCCCTCGAGGGAGCAGCTGAAGCCGAGGTCACTCCTGGGCTGGGAGTGGGAGTGACAGGACTCGGGGGGCCCTCAGGCACACGGCTAGGGCTCCCTGGGTGCGGTGGAGGACATAGGGAGGCGGAGGACGATGAGGAGGAAGAAGATGTGGTGGTGGTAGCTGACAGCCCCAACTTGGGAGACGCCATGTGTGCGCTTCGGGAGGGGTGGACGAAGGCACTCGCAGAAGACGTGGGATTGTAAGCAGACTCTTGGAGGGCAGGTGGTTGTTGAGTTTGGGGAGAGAGAGATGAGTAAGGGAAGTCAGGAGAGAGAGAGGGCTGGGGGTCTTTGAGAGGCTGGCTCAGTGAGCAGGATATTAGTGGACCCTCAGCGGGTAGAGTGGGGGTCTGAGAGTCCTCGAAAGATGAACGGAGAGCAAGGGGCAACTGGGAGCTTTGACGAGAGGACGATGAAGAGCACAAGGGAGAATCCAGGATAAATGGGATGGAGTTTGACTTCACTGCCAAGTTGTCATCTGAGGAAATTGGAAAAAAAAGAAAATCCAAATGTAATTTTTTTCAGTGTTAATTGCAACACAATCAAAGTTTAAATGATGACTTTACAAAAGAGGGTTTTTTAAAAAACTATTTTAACATTTCAAAGCACTTAGAAACAACTAAAAACAACCAGCAGTGAGTAGTACGGCATATTTAAAAGTAGGTGGTGACTTAATGTCTAGGAAATGGAAGAATTCAGTTGTCTAAGAGATGACTTTTGACCTCTGGGCTTTATGTCATCACCTTATCATTCACCATTGTTTTGGTTTCCTCTTTGTCTTGTCTATCCTCATCAACTGCAGCCTCCTGACCACAATCTCCACACACACAAACATGTCATGTATGCAGACACACACACACACACACACACACACACAGATTCCACTGATCTGCAAGAATACACTGCTCACCCGTAGAGGAGCCTACCTTGTTTCCAGGGCAACACGCACAAGACAATGGACTTTACAATAAAAAGAAGCCACATCCACACACTAAGACACTCTTCCATCGCTGCCCCTCTCTCTTTCTTCCTTCCTCCATTCAATCTGTCTTTCTTTCATCTCCCTAAGAGCCCTTCCCCCAGTCGCCCAATGGGGTGCTAAGGGTTAGGCCCTGGACACTGTACTGGGGGCCTGATTGGCTGGCAGACTTGACCTTAAACACTCCGAGGTCGCATTCCTGATACGGTTTAGGATCAGGCAGAGGAAGAGAGGTGGCGTGCAAAGAAAACAAACAGCCCCGCGGACAGACATGATGACTCACAGACCATCAACAAGCTAACTTAGCCCCAAAAAAAGCATGGAGAGACAGATGTGAGGCACATACACACAGCATACCTGCCAATGCATAAAAGAGTGAACACTTTGTATGCACAGGGTTGCTCATGCACACCCCAACACAAACAGAACTTGCTGCTGTTTGCTTGAAAGCGACAATTTTATGACACAATGTGGCCCCTGCTCCTGTAACTGGAGTGAACAGACACAAATGCACACACTTGCGTGCGTGCACACACTCACACACACACGTACACACTTCTTCATGGGTATGTTCATGCTTCAATGCCCAGCAACAAAGCTGAAAGGGGACAATGGGATCTAATGCTATTGCAGTTAGAACACCTTATACAGTGCCTCACAAAGTTTCCTTTTCCTTGACCTTCTCATGCTCATCTCTTTTCTGTACCAAACCTGTATCTGGCTTTCTTGTAACAAACTTTCAAATTCACTGTACTTTGTTGTTTTTTTCACCACTTATTTCTCGAAGGATTTACTGTATATTCCCCCGATTCTGGGTGGTCTGTGTCTTTGAACCTGGCAGTGATGAGGAGTGAAGACATTTGGGTTTTTACAGGGCAAAGAAAGCCGCTAGAGGCTGCAACCACAGAGAATGAATTAAAGACAGTCTGCAGGCCAATTATTTTAACAAGCCTTTTAGCCTTAGCATTCAGGAATAATAACATAATGCAAATTAAAATGATTCAACTGTTTAAAAATTATAGTAAGAAAACATTTGAGATGATTATGGAGACTAAATGATCACAGTCAATTAAAAACAAGTCTTAACTGTCCATAATGGTACTTCTCTTCAAATTCCCAAACTGGTATTTCCCACATTAGGTTCTATGCATGCGTGGTCACAAGTCAATGCAAATCAGTTTTAAGCCTTCATTAGAATGATTTTCTAGATCAAATAACACACTATGACTATAATAAGCAATTATCTGGCACAATCTCTGCATGCTGATGACAAGTGAATTATTTGAGGCCCAAACTTCCCATCCAATGTGAATCCAACCCCACTCAACAATCAGTAATCTGTTGGTATATGGTCTAATTCTCACCATGCTCAAGTATCCGACAGGCACCGAGGGTCAGGTTCATAAGCTGCTGGGGTCGTTTCTGTTTCCGACGGGACATGCTTCTGCAGGATGGGACCGACGCAGGGGCGCATTGGCCAACACACAACTTTTATTCTGTCTCCCTGCGCACTGCAAAAAGGTAGGTATCTAAATTACTCAGAGGCAAAAAAAAATAAAAAAAATCAAGAAAAACTAAAGTATCATCTCAAAAAATGTGACATTTGATGCTCCGGATTGATTATAGTCTCAAAGCGTGTCCACGTTGGTGGCATTGTGGTGCAGAGAAAGAAAAACAGAACCAAAGTGCCAAAGAGGCATGTGTGACAGTTTTCTCTCAACAAGGCTCCCTTTTCTCAAAACTCACCGTTGGCCCTCCTTCTACACGCACACACACACACACGCACACACACATTCACTCACACACACACACACACACAGCTCACTTGTTCATCCACTACTTTGCATTCAAATGGCGAGTGAACACCCCTTCTTTTGAGCCAAGAGTCCACTGGCTCTCTTTAGTAAACCCTCATACATTGACGCTCAAGTTCATCACATAAAAGCCTTTTTGCCTGAGCTTTGGGTTATTGATATGAGCCTATAAAATGTGAACGTGACCGTGTTTCCTGTGCGTTAAAGGGGGAAAACTGTGCGCACAGGTGGGCGCCAAAACCAGCGCGGTTAAATTAATTATTATGGTGGGGTTTTTTTAACATTAAGAGCCTGACATATGGTCTCAGAGGCCACTTTGTCACACATGCACAATGCAAGTCCGCCTCTGAAACAGGCTCCTGTGTGAGCTCAGTAAACACAGCGGCTGAAATGAGGTGGAATTTGCAACAATGGCGTAGAGGGAGCACAGCTGAGTGAACATCACCCTCTCAGAGCCTCTCCAACACATAAGACCACTGACTGGAGGCACAATGCTCCCTTTTCACCCTCATCCCGACTGCTCACCACGTGGAGAGAGGTAGTGAAAGAAAGACACAGCCAGAGTGAGGAGGAAAATAATTTTTCACCCGGGCCCTGTGACACCCCCCACCCCCCCACCTATCCCCCTGTCTCTCTGAGACTTGGATAGAATAATAAAATACATCCGAGCTTTGACATAAAATGTGAATGACAAGGGAGCAGTCAAATCGGGTAGTGATTAGTGTCTGGCTTATTTAAAATACATGGGCTATTCCTTTGTTTGCCTGTGGAATTCTGATTAAATTTAATAAAATAGCCTACACTTTAACTCCGGTACTTGTGTCATTTATGTAGTGGGCCTGTGGAGACTTTTCTATGCAAACCGAGCAGTGATTTCCGTGCATTATTAAATTATTGAAAATAAAATAATTGGACTATAAACATGCCCGTCGTTGCGTAATCGATAATATGTTGTCAATGAGAGAGAAGTGTTAACTCTCATAGTTGTCAAACAGTCAAAAGAAAGCATATATCTTGCTTTTTTTAACCCGAACTCTATTGTGCCAACAACGCATTCGTATTTTTCGTGCCATCTTGCCAATATGTTCGCGTGTATATACGACGGTCGGACGCTTTTACACGAATGTTTGGAAACAAGCGCAAAAATACGGCGGTGAGATGCGCGTCCCCGCTACTGTACGGCGACCTGTTGCACGCCACGCGCGCTCCCACATCATAACAAGTTATGATTCATAAAATATTATGACTTCTCGAAAAAATACAGTCCCGGATGTGCATTTCCCTCACAGGCCGCTCGTCGCCGACACAAATACATTTGGAATAAGCAGGAATAGAGCACAAAAACAACTTACCATGTTTGAAACGATGATTTTTTGGCAGCGATATTGTGTAATGAGACGGGGGAAGAGCTCAGGAGCTTATGTTGGGGGAAGATCGGCTCCGTCTCTCAGCCGGGACACTGGCGCAGCAATTCCCTATTCACTCCCAGGGATGCGCAGTCGGACAGCCGCATTTTTTTCAATTATTTATCTCCGTCGCAAATCGCGTTTCTTTCTCTTATGACAAAAGGGTTATTATGTCTGAATGTATTTACTCATAGTCCACCACGGGCAGGAGGAGAAGCAGGGGCGGTGCAGATAGCTGCAGCTACACGGGGAGGATTATTTTTCTTGGCCGTGCGTGCTGCTCTTCCTCCTTTCTTTGTATTTGTCGGGCCTGCTCCTGTCAGGCCTGTCTGCGCTCTCTGCGGTACTGTCTCTCTGTCTCTCTGTCTGTCTGTCTGTCTGGCGAGCTGTCTGTCTCCCTGTCTCTTATAATTAATGGCCCTCGCCGCCAGACGGTCCTCAGGGAAACAGTGACCACGGTTACCTCCACATTGGCTCTCAGTGTGCATCTGACACAGGAGAGCAGGCCCGGGCTCTACCAGCTTACCGCCCGGCTCAATCACTCTCAGGCTGATTGAGGATTATTACAGGTGTGCATGATTGCTCCCCCCACCCCCCACCACGCTGTCATAACAAATCATAATTCATATTTTTCATATTTTTAATAAAAAATCATATTCAGACTCAGTTAAATCGTTTTAAGTGTTGGATTATTGTTGGATAACCCAATATAAAGTGCCTTCTTCTTATAGGTTTTAATGAGCTATTTTGGCTCTTTGACTCATTATTTGGAAGCAGCTTTATCTAACAGACACAATGACCCCACAGACAACAGCTCCAACCTGTTAACTCGATGGAGTCTGATAGGGCTGTTTGGTTTGATTTTGAATCCTTTACGTGTCTTTTTGTGTCTTTTTTGGTCATTTTGTGACTTTTTTGGTAATTTGTGTCTTTTTCGTGTCTTCTTTGGTCATTTTGTGTCTGTTGTGTCTTTTTTTTTAGCTATTTTGTGACTTTTTTGGTCATTTTGTGTCTGTTGTGTCTTTTTTTTTTTTAGCTATTTTGTGTCTTTTTTTGTCATTTTGTATCTTCTGTGGGTTTATTTTGGTCATTCTGTTGTCTCATTTTGTGACTTTTTTGGTCATTTTGTGTCTTTTTTGGTCAATTGTGTCTTTTTTGTGTCTTGTTTGGTCATTTTGTGTCTTTTTTGGTCATTTTGTGTCTGTTGTTGTGTCTTTTTTTTGTCATTTTGTGTCTTCTGTGGGGTTTTTTGGTCATTCTGTCATCTCATTTTGTGTCTTTTTTTTTGTAATTTTGTGTGGTTTTGTGTCTTTTTGTAGTCATTTTGTGTCTTTTTTAGTCCTTTAGTCCAACATAAAATGTGATTTTGAATCTTTTTTTTACTTTCAAATCACTATCATGCTCAATAAAGAATTTGAAATGTTGCAAATGTGAACAAAGGTGTCAAATCTACCATATAAGAGGGTTCCATCCAGTTCTATCATTTGATACTAAATCTATTTGAGCTTGTCTCCAGTTTTACTTGGTATATCATCATCAAACTGAAACTGGCCTCATGGAGTTTACAGCCAGAACTTTAGAGGTAAATTTACAGTAGGGCTCCACGCTGCTTTGTTTTCTAGTCTGATGGAGGCAACAAGTCTGGATTATTTGGAGCTTTTGGACACTCCAGAGGGTAAAGCATCATATTTTGGTCATTTGGAGACAATATACTGAAAAATATAGGCTATATAAATCAATAAACTAGTTCTGTATGATGTTTAGATACCTGGGAAGAGATATATAATTCCTCTTGAATGTCTTAATGTTTGTAGGTCTCTTTAAAAAAAAATGAAAATATATATTTACAGGTGCATCTCAACAAATTACAATATGATGGAAAAGTCAATTTCCAGTAGTTCAAGTCAAACAGCTCCAACCAAGTATTGAGTCATATAGATGACATACTTTTCAGAGTCAGACATTTACATATTAAACTGACTTTTTAAAATCGGTCTTTTGTAATATTCACATTTTTTTTTAGACACTGAAATTTAGGTCTCCATTAAATGTAAGCCATTATCATTATAATTAGAAGACATTTTAAAAAATAAGACATGAAATGTTTCATTCTGTGTGTAATGGATCTATATAATGTGTTATTTCCACTTTTTGAATTGAATTACTGACATAAATAAACTTTTCTATGATATTCTAATTTATTGAGATGCACCTGTATATAATACGCACACCTCACTTGAAGTGGCCCTCAGTACAACTACATGCATTTGAGCATGAAATCTTAAAAGTGCAGTGTAAAAATGCACAAAATTACTTCTTGCAATTAATGTTGGTCTGCTGTTCTTGCACTGAAAAAAAAAGAAATCACAGTAAGTGGTTATTTTTTATTTGCTTCAAACCTTTTGTATTCCTATTTATACTGTTATACATTGCACATTATTTGGTTCTTAAGATAAAACAAACTTAGATTTAGAGTGTTAGATAATTGATCTTGTTTTAAGAGTTAATTTCTCATTTTAAGTGTTCAACATGCTTATTTCTAGATTTAACAATCTTAATTTAAGACATCTTGTCAAGGTAAATTATCTGTCCATGCAGCAAGATCATTTCCCTCAGATTTACTGTTTTTATCTTGTTTTTAGACACACCTTTTATGCAGTGTACATGCATTAGAGCATGAAATATGTTAAGTTACTGCACTGTAAACATATTTAAAATTGCAGTTTCATCATATCTGGTTAAGTGCACGCTCCTATATGTGGCCCTGTGGTAGTGAACATGAAAAATTGTGGCCCCCTGCAGCATTTAAATTGCCCATCCCTGTTTTAGATCCACCAGATCTGTTGCATGACCTTTAGTAGGACTGTATTTTGTGCAGGTAGCTCAGTAGCTTGTAGCACACTGTTGCATTTGTCCACTAATGCTGCTGTCACAGTTCAGGCTGTGTGCTTAGTGAACTTGCTTTGACGATTGTCTAACTTGAAACTTTTTTTTAAAGTTTTAAATTCCCATAATATTGTCTGCTCATGTTCATTGTGATGTCTCCTGACACACTGTGGCTGTGTGTGCACCAGTAAAGCCACTAGGTGTCTCTCAAAGACAAACATTGTTGCAATAAACCAAGTTCTACCTACTCATTTTAATAGTAACAAGGGAAATGCACACATTGTATTAAAGAAAATAGAGTAAAAAAGTTATTTGTTGATTTTTTTTAATTGTCTTAATAATCCACGATGCACTGTAAAAAATGTCTGTAGATTTTATGATGAAAAACTGCTAAACTAAGGCAGTAAAAGACTGTAAAATGATAAATGGGTTAATTCAGTTTCAGTAACAATGAAACACCATGAATGTATATATCAGTCAAAGCAGTTTGTTTTAAAAAAAAAATACATTACTCCACTGTAAAATACACTGGCACCGGGTTTGTACCAAAAATATACTGTAATATATATACAAGCCATCACTGTAATTTTTACCTGATGTTGAGTAATTTCACAGTGTGGTATTAGTACTTTTACTTAAGTAAAGGATCTGGATACTTTTTTGTATTGTGAGTGGAAACAAATATTTCCCCTCCATCTGTGGTACACGTCACAGGCTTTTCTGACTTTTCTATTTTTTAACAGCAGCTGCACAAATGAGAACTGGTTTACTTTCACTTCCTTAAAGATTACACCGATTGATAATTTACAAGTCAATGAATTTACCAGATCGGAAGAGGTGCGTTTCACATCTGCGAGAACAGTAGCTTTTCATCATACTTAAAAAAAAAAAAAAATCCAATTCTATAGGTTGAAAGCAATAAGCTAAAAAAAAGAAGCCCAATGCATCCATCCTGCATGTAGAGACAGAGAAAAAGAAATCATTATTTCAACATTTATACATTTGAACTTACAAATAGGCAGTGGTGGAAGAAGTATCCAGATCCCTTACTGCAGTAAAAGTACTAATACACACTGTGAAATGACTCCACTACAAGTAAAAGTCCTGCATTCAAAACTTACTGAAGTAAAAGTATAAAAGTATCAGCATCATGTACTTAAAGTATCAAAAGTAAAAGTACTCATTATGCAGAATGAACCCACTCAGATTGTTTTATATATTCCAAATCTATTATTAGATCTTTTTTATTGATGCATTTAACCCATAAGAACCCAGACCCAGTTTTCCTTAAAGGATATGTTCTATAAGTGGACCACATAGAACACATTTCTGATGTTTTTTTTTTAATTCTACCACTAAATGTCAAAGATCTGTAATGTGAGATAAACATTACAATGGGCGTTTATGGTATTTATGTTTCTTATTTTAAAATAGAAAGAAACTAGATACATTTTCTGCTGACAGAGACACAAATTTACCTTTTTTTTTGCATCTCCATAACATATATCAAAACTGTGACTTTATTTTGTGCAAGAAATATGGTCAGAACAAGTTAAATGCAATACAGGACACCCTATTGACGGATTAGAATTGTTAAATGGGTTTAAAGTTAGCCTAATAACAAAAAATAAGCTTTTTGAAATTAGCTACTTTTTTACATTTCTGTTTCCAGCCACAGCCACATTTTGGAGAAGTAACTTCTTGTCAAAGTCACATGACCACCACACCAGGGTGTTGGGTTTACATCGCTTAGGGATTTAATGAGTTAATGTGAAGCATAAAGCTGAATATGGGAGATTCTAGAAGATTTAAAGTGTTTGTTACACGGGTGTCACCATGGGTTCTTATGGGTTAAGTAAGTACTTTCCACACATATAATGCTTTAATCAGGGTCAAAAGTTCAAAAAGAAGGTTTCACACAAGAGTAGAAAAACACAACGTAAGAGTCCTCATTAGAGGAATAAATACGAAGTCTTCTGAGGACAGTTTACTACAAAAATAGCTAATAATTTCCCCCACACTCCCCTCCTGTCTCCTGGTCATGTGACCTCCAGTTGCCTCCAGTTGAAGCAGATCTGTTGGGATTAAGCTCCTTCAGTCACACACTGACCACACTGACCACAGTCCACCGATGGCTCCATCCTGCAGACACCAGGCCACCCACAGGTAAGAAATCACCTTCTGATTAGTTTAAAAATCGTCATTCAGTGCAGTTGAGATGAGCATATGTAAGTTGGTGGTTAAACCTGTAAGAGAAAAGCACATGTAGTGAGTAAATCAGGCCAACAAGCTGTCAAGGCTGATCTCCTGATCCCCTGTTGAGTTAATGCTCATCTCAGGTCAGTGTAGCAACACTTTAACCTTTAAAGTTATATTTTTCAGATGTAGTCATCACCAACTTCCTTCCTTTAGGGCTATGATGTGTTAATATTGTCCAACCTTTGCACATATTCCCATTAATAGTTGTCAAGTGTTCTATTCATAGAGCGCGACAGGCAAAAGCCCAGTAGACAGGATTACTGATCTCAGAGCACAGTTGGAGCAAAATAAGGACTTCACCTTTCCGTCACCAGCTCAGTACTACAGTAGCTGTGTTTTATTACTGGGTTTGTGTCTTTTTATAGTCATTTTGAGTCTCTTTGTTGCTGCTTTGTGGTTGTTTTTTGCTTCCATAAGTCAGTTTGTGTCTCTACAAAGCTGTTTTGCATTTCTTTGTGTTCAGTCTCTGTCTCTTTGTGGTCGTTTTATGTTTCTTTAAGGTCCTTTTGAGTCTCTTTGTAGTTTATTTGTGTGTCTTTGTGGTTGTCTTTTCTCTTTCATAGGCAGTTTGAGTCAGTTTGTCTCTTCAAAACCATTTTGCATTTCTTTGTGGTTCGTTTTGGTCTCTTTGTAGTCGCATTTCTTTGTGTTCAGTCTCTGTCTCTGTTTCTTTGAGGTCCTTTTGAGTCTCTTTGTAGGTGCTTTTTGTCTCTTTGTGGTTCTATTTCCTCTTCCATAGTCAGTTTGAGTCTGTTTGTCTCTACAAAGCTGTTTTGCATCTCTTTGTGTTCAGTCTCTGTGTCTCTGTAGTCGTTTTATGTTTCTTTAAGGTCATTTTGAGTCTCTTTGTGGGTTTTTTTTTGCTTCCATAGTCCGTTTGCATCTGCTTGTGTCTCTACAAAGCTGTTTTGCATCACTTTGCATTTAGTCTCTGTCTCTTTGTAGTCATTTTATGTTTTTTGAGGTAATTTGGAGTCTCTGTAGGTGCTTTGTGTGTCTTTGCATTAGCTTTTTCCCCTTTTAATGTCTTGTCTATATGAAGCCTTGTCCAATCTCTTTGTAGTTAGTCTCTATGCTGTCATTTTGTGTCTCTTTCTTCCAATTAGTAATTTTATTGTAGTTAATTTTGGTTTTGATCTCTGTAGTTTTGGTTTATGGTCTTTTTTTCAGTTTCATTGTAGTTGTTTTATGTTTCTTTGAGGTAATTTTGAGTCTCTTTGTAGTTGCTTTAAGTCTATTTTTGGTCGTATTTCCACTGAGTGTCTCTTTGAAGACTTTTTGCATCACTTTGTAGTTGTTTTAGGCCTTTTGTGGTTGTATTATTCTTCTTTGTGGTCATTTTGAGTCTCCTCCTGTTTGGTCCTTGTGTCTTTGAGTGACACATGTACCAGCATATAACTTGTGCTTATATCTTGTTGTCTTTCATTTGATGTTGCACAAGCCCACAACAAGATGCCTTGTCCTCAGCATGTACAGTCAGTGCAATCCTAATCAACATATTTCTGCTTTCTCTCTTGTGTATCCACTATTAAGTTAGAAGCCTTGTATGACACACAGCAGAGACCCCTCCCCCGCTCACTATGGCGTCCCTGGAGGAAGAGCTGACCTGCTCCGTGTGCCGAGACATCTTCAGCCAGGCCCACCCTCTGCCCTGCGGCCACAGCTTCTGCCAGGCCTGCATCCGCGAGGCCTGGAGCGGCCAGAGCGACGGCAAAAGCCGCTTCGCCTGCCCCCAGTGTCAGGAGGAGCACGGCGAGGTGCTGTGTGACTGCTGCCCCCCCGACGCAGCAGAAGAACAGCCTCCGTTGGCTGTCAAGACCTGTCTGAGGTGTGAGATCTCACTGTGTGCCCAACACCTCAAACCCCATCTGGAGAGACCGGCGTTTAGCACCCACCTGTTGGTGGATCCGCTGGGAGACATCTCTCAGAGAAGGTGCCCGACTCACACGGAGATATTGCGCTACTACTGTGTGGATGAGAGGGTGTATGTGTGTGGTGACTGTCTGCTGGACGGAGGCCACGCTGATCACAAAGTAAAGGCTCTGAGACAGGTGGAGGAGGACCTGAAGGTGAGCTGGAAGTCTATTTATTATACTTCTCCTCCTCTTTTCTTCTCTTTCGATACTGCGCACCGGAGAACTTTGACGCCAGTTTGACAACGATCTGACCGTCTAAAGGGGGGCAAGGCAATGACCACACATCACGTGACTCATATATATCCTTTATTTAACCAGGTAAAAAGTCTCGTTGAGATTTAAAAAAAAATCTCTTTTCCAAGAGAGACCTGGCTAAGAAAGCAGCATAAAAAGTTACAACATTTAAACACAATTAAATACAAATACAGCCATCACAACATCAGTGAAAGAGCCTCAAATAGAGACTTATACGGAGCAGTCACACTGATTAAGGGAAATTATTTCTTTATCCTTTAGAATCCATTTAAATTCACCAATTGTGATCAACTCAGACAGTTTCAATTCTTTTTGCAGATTGTTCCATGATAAAGGGGCGTAACTAAAAACGTTCTTACCTAATTCAGTTCTCACTCTTGGTAGCAGCATCTATACAATGATTTGCGAGCGTAGACAATGTTTAGTTTGGTTTCAAGACATGTATGCACACAGGTAAGAGGGAAGCAGCCCAAGAAATGCACCACAAGTGAGAAATGTCATTGTTTATCTGTTTCTTTATTTTGTTAATATTTATTATTTTCAAGACAGAACACGAAGCGAGGACGACAAAGGGCATCGAATATTATTATTATGGTTTTGTTTTTTTTCTCCCTCGAGGGTGACTGACGGCGCCCCTCCAGCAGATGGCGCTCTAGGCAACCGCCTACGTCGCCTATGCCTCGAGCCGGCTGTGCATGTATATGTCTATATATGTGGCTGCTCATGTATATATGTGATTCCACAGGTCATTCTCCACAGTCTGCTCATCAAAGCAAAGGAGAAGCTGAAAGACGGAGAACGGATCCTCAAAGACCATGAGAGTATTGATTCAACCATGGCTGTGAGTAAAAGGCTTTAAAATGCAGGGAAAATGCAACAAAATGACTCTGAACAGATGTTCCCTACACTCTACTGTTACTTATTCCAGTAGTTCTCAACCTCAACCGATACGACGAATTTTGGACAAATAATGAAGCAGACAACAACTAAAGACACAAATTGACCACAAAATTATTTTTTTTTAAAAGACCCAAAATGACCAGAAAAGACACAAAAGGACCAAGAAAAGACCCAAAATGACCATGCTTGTAGAACCGCCACTGCTCAAAACAATATACTTAAGATACTATTGCTAGATATAAGAAGAAAATACTTGGTGAGCTTCATGTTTTTTGTAGTGTTGTGTCCCAGTTTGTGACCCGGCACCAACCACCAGTCTCTTTCATGGCTGTTCCAGGACTCTCTGAAGCAGGATAACAGCCAGGTGGAGCGTCTGGGCTCAGACCTGCAGGTCCAGGTGAAAAACCTGGTGGATGCTCTGAGGGAGCTCACCCAGAGGGAGAGGCAGCAGGTCATACAGCGCGTACACGAAGACTGCTTCAAGGTGAGAGGCGA
This sequence comes from Centropristis striata, assembly GCF_030273125.1. Classification (NCBI taxonomy): domain Eukaryota; kingdom Metazoa; phylum Chordata; class Actinopteri; order Perciformes; family Serranidae; genus Centropristis; species Centropristis striata. The sequence goes on along the minus strand of NC_081527.1, from coordinate 4,846,918 downwards.
CATGACCAAGATGCTGAGCATTCAGCACTACCTGGCCTCGCTGCTGGCAGAGACCGACCCCTTCCTGCTTATCTGGGTAAGTAGCAGTAACAGGGCCCTTAGTTTGGAAATGAACTGTTGATAAAGCTTTGCTTCTGGTGTGTGTGTGTAGAACATCTTAACCCAGCTGAATCAGCTCTCATTAACCATGCTGCAGGAGTGTGTCTATGTCTGGGTCCTATGTTCCCCAGGTCCTATGTCCCCTGGATCCCATGTTCCCGGGTCCCATGTTCCCCGTGTCCCGTGTTCCCCAAGTCCTATGTTCCCCAAGTCCTATGTTCCCCGGTCTGTTACTTTTTCCACCATTACTACCAAATTCCATGGCAAATAGGCCTATGTAGGGCTACGGGCTGTTTTGATACGCATATGCAGATAGGCCTAGGGTCCTGTGTTCCTTGGGTCCTATGTTCCTTGGGTCCCATGTCCCTTGGGTCCCATGTCCCTTGGGTCCCATGTCCCCCGTGTCCCATGTTCCGCGGGTCCCATGTTCCGCGGGTCCCATGTTCTGCGGGTCCCATGTCCCCCAGGTCCTATGTTCCCTGGGTCCCATGTTCCCCGGGTCCCATGTTCCCCGGGTCCCATGTTCCCCGGGTCCCATGTTCCCCAGGTCCCATGTTCCCCAGGTCCCATGTTCCCCGGGTTCCATGTTCCTTGGGTCCCATGTCCCCCGGGCACCATGTCTCCCGTGTCCCATGTCCCCCGGGTCCTATGTTCCCGGGTCCTATTTTTCCCGGGTCCCTGCCCCTGTAGCAATACGGGGGAACCTAGGACCCTTTTTCGGTAAAAGGGTCCTAGGTTCCCCTGTATTGCTACAGGGGAACATAGGAACCTTTTTGGGAAAAACGGGGAACATAGGACCGTTTTTCTAAAAAAGGGTCCTATGTTCCCCGAGCAGGGAATAGGGGATGAACCTCTTTCGAAGCTAGCTAGCAACTAGCAACTAAGCTCTATCCTTTCTTCAAACATGGTTGCTTCAGGCTTAAAAAACCAAGATATTGACGGCCAAAATCCCAAACTTGAGGCTTCAAAATGGTCCACAAACCTCCTGCTGACGTTACAGCGGCTACGTCTACTTATGAAATGCAATCTAAGTACAGAGTCTAAGTACAGAGCTGCTAGCTTGGCTGTAGATCTGGTGTCAGTCTAGTTGGAGATATCCTGTGTTGTTCTATTGGGCATATCTCTTCATCTCTTAAACATGAACGACCTCTAAACACCCACCATGTCTGATTCATTGGGACGGTATGTTTGGGCGTGGTTGGATCAGATTGTGGCAAACAAGCAAAAGCAAACAACCCCCTATTGGATCCTGATTCAAATGGTGCTTAAAGAGGATTAGTGCGCTCTGTGCTGTCACCATTTTCCAACTGAGCCCAAACCAGTAAGAAGAGAACAGGAATACAACGCAGGGTGCTTTTAGATTTACACGGCCTTTAAATTGTCAAATGTTAGAAGCACAGAGCCAATTTACTTTCTCTGAAAGAGGCAAACAGTGCTGTCATCAAACTGTTTTAGGTTTTTTTTAGTACTTTAAGAGTTTAAACTATTAGTATAAGATGGTTAGGGAGTACTTGGCTGAAAAAAATATTTCACAGGGGGAACATCACTGAAAAAAGGATGAGAACCACAGACTTAGAAGGTTAATCTTAGTGTCAAAATATACATTTTTCAGAATACACACACTGTATATGACCTATATCAATATATGTCCAACCGCTTAGGAACTGAGTTAGAAATTACGTAAACATCAAAATGACCAAAATGAACATATCTATTTGATCAAATAATAATCTAGTGACATTCTCAACAGCATTAATTGATTCCTTGACCCAGAAAATGTAGATTTTGACACCAAGATTGACCTTCTAAGTGGCTTGGAAGATATATTGGTTCTCATAGATTTTATATGGCTGCCATCTCCAATCCGCAATCTTCAAAAATTCAAACTTATTGTGATAGAGAGCATGTGGGGGAAAAATGTGGTGCTTTTCCAGCTTGTCCCCTTTATTTTACTACATTGCTAGACCTTATGCAGCAGAGCCAAATATGTTTACAACAAATATTATTTATGTTGTAGAAGCTCATTCATTGTGTCAAAAAAGATGTTACGTATCCAGGGCCACAGATGTGGTGGTGTTAGGTTTGACAACTTGCTGTTTGATTTCTTGTCCAGCTGAACAGACACGCAGGAACATTTGTAATTTGTATCTTTTAAATAAAATCTTTCTGTGTCCTTGACTATTCTCTCCTCAGGCCTTTCAATCAGATGACACAAAGTGAGTCCGGACCATTTCAGTGTTGTTGTTT